>NW_015219303.1:0-1210 GCF_001447785.1 Gekko japonicus | reverse complement strand
GCCACAGTTGCTACAGTGACTCTGCCAGATTGGTAAGTAGTATTATCCCCATATTGCAGATTGGGGGCTCAGAGTTACTTGCTTAAGAACCCCTAGTGAGACCATGGCAGAGGTAAGATCTTAACCAGGAACTTCTAGCTATCTCTCTCGTTTAATGTCTGCTGTTTACTTTATCTCTGATTTAATTTGGCTACTTTTAGTGCTTTGGGTATACTTTTGGCTTGTTTGCTTGCTTTAACTTGGATTATTTATTGATTCTTTAATTGTTAAATTGTTTTGTGCTGTTTTTGTAATTTTTTTGTCTTGAACTTTTGAAGTTTGTATTTTTTCTTTTAAATGATGTCATAAACTGTCCCCAGTGGGGATCTGAACCCAGGTCTCCTCAGTCCTGGCCCAACACTTTTACCATTACACTCTCACACTGGTATATGACGTATCCTAAGGCACCATGCAGTGCACTGCCTGCCAATTCACATATCACTACTGCTGAGGTCTGTTTTGAATTGCTGATAACATACTGCTGATCAGTTATGCTTTTGTAGGATAACTGTTAACCCAAGGAAGTCTTGCGCTCCTGCCTTTTACACTAGGGGAAGGCAGGCAGCTGCAGAGTGAATGAATACAGCATACAAAAGGTGGAGTAGAAAATTCCATGATCCTTGGTATGGGAGTTGGGGATGTTGCTAGGTCCCTATTTTTGTCTACAGAACCCTGGTAGGTATGCTGTGCTCCCAGATGGTTTAAGATCCTGTGAACTTTTCATGGCCAAAATTCCAACAGAATCCTCCTAAATCCATCTCACTGTGTTGTTCGTTGGTGAAACGAGGAGGTCAGAAGTTAATGGGTGCTTTTAAATATTTGTTCTCTAGGTATCATATTCCAATAGGACTCCATGCCAACCTGTCTGAAGGCTTACCTGTTTGCCCAGCGCTGAAAGAGGAATCCTCACTACTCAACAAAGAAGGGTTCTTCCATGGAAAGATGGGGATCAGGACGGTGTTAGCAGAAGGTCTCCTTAAGATGTCTGAGGTGGGAGAAAGAAAGATATATTTTCAGCCCAGTAATCCTTTCCAGACTGCTGGAGGGAGATAACATGTGCAGTTTACGGGTATGTGCTCTAGCCAAGGGTAGGCAGGCTGGAAGTTGATAGGCCAGAGATGGGCTTGGAATTCTCTAGTGGCAAACAAGACACACAGAATCATCTCTTCTT
>NW_015219302.1:0-1211 GCF_001447785.1 Gekko japonicus | reverse complement strand
GATCAGTTGTGATTCCAGGAGATCTGCAGACCCTACATGAAGGTTGGCAACCCGGAGGGGGGGGGGACAGAAATGTTCCTAAAACATGCAGGTAAGTCCTTTCCCTCACAGAAGCAGGACAGTAAAGACTCCAATGAGCTTGTTCCCTGAGTAGCTAAAGTGTTCATGAACATTCTGTATCACGGTATCAGACTGGCCTATCAATGCCAGAAGCTACTAATTCATGGGCAATACACCATAGGTTTACATTGTGAAATAGCACCCTGTTTTATCATTTAACCTTTCCAGCTCTCCCCAGCCTGCAGGAATTCTTCTGGTATGCTCTCTTTTCCTGCATCTTCCTGTTCCAGGAAACATAAATCAGGAGTCATGTTCTCTTCGGAAATACTGGGGGACTTCATATCATCCATTGGGCAAGGTTTTCTTCTTTCTTCTCTTTCAAGTGAAGATTAAGCTGTAATGAAAACAATAACACTAGTGCAAGTCTCCAACCCAAGTACAGTTGGGCTGTCCTATGAAAATAATCTTTTTGTTCATAAACGATAGAAAATTCCTCTTTTTGCCTGAAATCTGGCTGGATTTTGTTCTTTCCTATATACTTTACTATGAGACATTATCTGCTGTCTTCTGAGGAGAAGATTGGCTCTGGATTTGCTTATTATTACTGGATAAGCACAAGACTCCCTCATTTTTTGATGCAGCAAATATTTTGTACCATTCCAAGTGCTTAACTTTAATGAATAAATATAGGATAGCTGAGACTGTGGCTGGTCAGCAGCAATGGTGGAAGTCAGTGTACTCTGCACATACTCAGAGGCACTTTTATTTTCTATTTTCTGAACAACACGTTCCAGGGATGAGCCCTGGGATTCGGCTCTTAAGATCAGCTTATTTTTATTTTATTTAAATGGCATGTATTCGATTTAGTTTACAATTACATTTATTTACTTAAAAGTATTGACGATCACCAACCAAAATTTGTTCCAAGACAGTTTCCAATGAAATGCCTTAAAAATCATAATGTACCATAAAACCAAATCGATTTACCAACAAGCAGCATTCACATACAAAGAGATCATAAACCATCATACATTTGCAACACTAAAGCTGAAATCTGTACTAATAACCAGCAGTTGAATTCAGATTCAGGTGTCTAGCTATGCTGGTCTGAAGAAATTTCTCCAGTCAGTTGGCAAGCCCACTCCAGAGAA
>NW_015219301.1:0-1211 GCF_001447785.1 Gekko japonicus | reverse complement strand
TTAGAGGGAACACTGGCTGGGTCCCTGTTTCAAAAAGTATTCTCTGAGATGCGATCTGGCAGTCCTGCCTTTGCTTTGTCAGTGGGGAATACAGCTTAATTACAGTGCAGTTTTATTTCTCATGCTTTTAGGTGTGTAACACTAACCATAGCATGTGCTTGTTTACCTAACAACGTTTAATTTAGGTACTTAAAAATATCCCAGACTTAATTGCGGACAGATGGCACCCGAACAGCCGAGGCTTTTGGGCTGGGGAAAGGACATGCTTGTAATACAGATTGTCATGTTAATTATTATTGAAGTAATTTGCTTCAGATTCCCTGAGTGTAAAATTGGGTTCCTTAAGTATGGAGGCTATGAAGAGCTCTGGCAGACTGCATTTAGTGATGAGTACACTGATAACCAGCATGTGCTTTTCAAGCTCCGTGCCATCTGTCTGTGGCACTCACTGGGCATACCAGCCCCTGGTGGTGGCAAGGGACTTGGGCTGGTGTGTTTCTGAACCATGACACAGATATACTTTTGTAACTGTGAAGCTGCAAAAGCCCTATATCAGATGCAGAATAACATTAACCAAACGTTGTGACTTATAACTAAAATATTTTCCTCCCATGGGGCGGGGGTGGGGTGCTCAAAGAGACTTATGAATGGGAACAGACATAAAATTGACAAAAACCTGTGTACCCCAGTAGGCCTCCCCCAGTATAAACCAGGGATGATCCTGCCATCACAGCATCCCCAAGACCAGTGGCGAAGAGCCACGCCCAGGCTTTACAGTATTTCCCAAGGAAACAGGGACAGATGTTCAGCCCCAGTCTGATTGGGCTGGCTGCCATGTTTCTATTTCCCTTCCTCCTCCTCAGCTGCAGTTGGTGATGCTTAAGAGAGATTTGCAGTCAATCCTGAACAGAGTTGCAGCCTTCTGAGCCCAATGAGTTTAGAAGGCTGCAACTCCGTTTAAAACCACGCTGCTAAGAGACTTATTTAGGAGCTGGCAAAGCGCAGTGGTTAGGAGACAGAGGCGTGACCAAGGAAGGTGCTGGTTCCAGGCTTGTCTCTCTGTGAGTGCTACCTGCCTCACTCTTCGCTACAGCTACCAACTCTTCATTGGGAAATTCCTGGCAATTCAGAGCCTAGAGAGAGTAGGGTCTGAGGAGGGGGCAGACCTCAGTGGGGTGTAAGGCCGTGCAGTCTACCCTCCAAAGCAGCCA
>NW_015219300.1:0-1211 GCF_001447785.1 Gekko japonicus | reverse complement strand
AAAAGGACATTGACTACTTTTATTTCTATTTGTTTATTTAGCTTTGGTTTTCATGTCTAAAACCAATCACATGCCAACCCGGAACTAAAACACCCATAAAAGCATCACATCAAAGTAATGCTTAACCAAACAGCTTATCATTCAAAGGTCTGATGAGACAAGAATGCTTTTACTGCCCTTCCAAAAGGGTCAGTGAAATAGAACTGGCAGGTCTCTCGTGGGAAGGAGTTTTCCAAACAAGGAGCCAACACCAAACAGACCTTTACCTTGTTCATATTATATAAATATATGAATCAATACATTTATATTATAGTATTATGACCTTTTCCTCTGCATTTCTTGAAAAATGTCAGTAACTTCAGTCACAATAATTTATAGTCACCCCTGAACAATTAGAAAAAGATGATTTTTTAAAATGCTCCATCAAGTACCTTACTTCATTATATGCTTTCCCATTATGTGTGAGGTTTTACCTTACCTCTGTGAATTTTCAAATAGTTAAAAAGTCTACTCAATTTGTATTCTGCCAGCTGTATTGCAAAAGAAGAACATAAGTTTCCTTGTTTGAAAATATATCTAAATCTAATTAGCTGGATAATTAGCAAACAACTATATATATATTTTATAAAAACTGAAAAAAGACCCTCCAGCGTTTCCTGGTTGTGCATACTGCAATGATTCTCGCAGGAAGACACTTCTAAACAATAATAGCTGGGGAAAAAGAATCCTGGAATGAAACAGACAGTCATTTCAGCACATGCCAACCTGCTGCCTGGTTTAATTGCCCAAATAAAGATTATATCACTGCAATAAAATATCCGTGGTGAAATCTGCAGCGATAAAGTGACTTACATGGATACGGCAGGAGAAAACAAAGCCTGGAATGTTTTGTATGTAGGACTGAGCTGTTCATCTGTTTTTTTTAAAAGAAATATATAGAATACTGGAGAATTTTAAAGATGGTACTTTCAAGGAATCTGTTCGTTTAAAACAAAAATAACCCTTGCAAAATGACTTATGGTAAGTGATTGAAAAGTTATTTTCTTCTTTCAGCCGCAATTAACTGTTGACTTGTATGTCTCAAGCAAGTGTCTTTTTCATAAATGTTTGGGTTTTGACATTCTGCAGCCCTGTCACAGCCCATTGGGACATAGCAGTGGAGGCAAAAATACACCTTTCAGCTGTTACCTTTAGTGTTCAAAGTGGTCTTG
>NW_015219299.1:0-1211 GCF_001447785.1 Gekko japonicus | reverse complement strand
AAATGCTGTGTCAACCACATTAAAAATTATGAACTGACCCATTCTCTTCCTGGTTTCTGGTTTGCGTGTGAAGATACATTGCAGCTATACAAGAATTTTTCCCCTTGCCTTTGCTGAAGTATTTTTTTTAGAAATGACAGGATTTCACACATTCCAGGCAACAGCAAAAGGAATGTGAACAGTGAGACATTACACATATAGATAGCCTTTTATCATTCAGTAGACCGTTCCTGTTTTGAACTCACTGTCTTTATGTAATTGTTTACATTCTTTATTTCTTAAATTTATACCTCACTTCCCAGCAGAAGCTCCCAGAGCAGAGCTTCATGTGTCATAGTCTGCATTAAGCTGCTGCCTTTATCAGGCAAGAGATAACAGATGACGTTAAGTACTCCTAGTTATAATTGACTTGGTTTGATAAAAAAAACCCCAAAAGGATCAAATTACTTTTGAATGACTACACCAAAGTAATGGTATACAGGAAAATATTTTCAAAAGACAGCTGAAGGAGAGTCAGCATCCATACTAGCACTTTAAAAACATTAAAGTTCAAGCAGAGAGTCATCTAGAAGTTGTACAGGCTAATCATTGTTTAAGACTCCTATTATCTCTCATCAAGACTTTGAAGTTCTTACTTCCCCTTGCAGGAATGTAACCGGCTTGTAAAGAAGGGATCCTTCAGAGTTTCTAGTGGGGAAATTCCACACGGAAGTTCGTTCTTGAGTTATTTCGCCAGGATTAAGATATCAGTGTACCATACTTCAAGGCTTACAAGTGAGTGACACCATACATACCATTGTTTCTTTTTAAACATGCATTGCCGATAATATTTATATAAAGTTGGTTGTGAAATATATCTAAAGCTTGCTGCAAAGCAACCTCTGTCTTCTGAGATGGAAACATATGGTTGGATCCACCAGAGTGTTTCCATGAGTGGAAAGATTTCATTTTGGTGAGCTCAAGCCAGTCTGCTGAAGACTTAACTTCCAACTTGTATATTATCTTTAGTTATGAATTTGATTCCATAGAAAAGACTCTGCTTTTATGTTATTCTTACACAAGATTCCACCTTCATGTAAACTAGTATCTCCCTTTCATACTATATTTTGGGGATGACAATCCAGCATTCCCTTGCAGTGAAATCAATACATTCAGCAACCTCCCATTTTCTCCACTCACAATAAGATCCAGCACCCAGATACGAGTCTCTT
>NW_015219298.1:0-1211 GCF_001447785.1 Gekko japonicus | reverse complement strand
ATAAGCTCCACTGAGTTTAGGATTGCAGTCTGAAGTCACTTCCCAATTGCTTTGTCCAGCGAACCTGTGTCAGATGATTCCCCATGCTAATAGTTGCTAGTCCAAATCAGTGGATGTTTGGGCTGGTGTGGTGGCTGCAGCAATCGTCTCAGAAAACTGGTGGCAATAAACTGCAAGTCCATGAAAGGGCACCTCTTCCAAGCAATACCTCCTGCTTCACTTCAGGTTCTGCAATGGCTGTTAGGAAGGTGATATCTAGAAAAGCCTTAGAATCACTTCACACTTTATGGGGCAAACCTATTTTTAAGAGCTCCCTCATGTGAATTCTGAGGGACAACAACAGTTTTATTAAATAATTGGTGAATTATATTAAGACTGCACAAAACAAGTTAGCTATTGTTAAGTAGCTGACTTGCTAACAGATGGCTGTTGACATAAGAAAATTATTAATTCAAAGCTTCCAGTAAAAGTGAAATATAGTGTCTATATTTTTATGAAGTGCTATATATCTTTTCCACTTGTTTTAAATTTCACTGTTTTCCCAGATGTTTTCACTTTGTTCTTTTCTAGTTCTTCCAGTTAATCTCTGGACTGTTGTACAAATCAAAGTACAAACAATAACCTTCTTCTGACTTGAAGCCCAAATTATGATTTGGCACATAATAGAAACTGATGAATGATGCTGTTATTCTATTTTTTCAAAGACACTGATGATGGTGATGGACTTTAGGTGGTGTACATACAGTTTAAATGAACAACAAAATGGACATGCAAAATCTCGTTATCCTTTTTATTTCTCCTCCTAATACAAGGTGTGATTGCTAAAGAGTTCTTTGAAACCTGAAAGATTGCATGCCTTCTTTATATTGATTGGTCTAATTAGTAATATCATATTACTGTGTCAATAGTCTGTATATGTTGGTCTCCAGAACACATTGCCTATTACAGTTACTGCCTTGCCCCTTCACTGCAACCAAGAGTGCCCGCTCCAATTATGAATAAGGTTTTAAATCAAGTTTGTCTACTGGATGATGATCAGTTGCAAGATTCCTAAAATGGCAGTTCCTCATTGAACTGGCATATCAGGCCTTTAGCCAACCACACGTATTTTGCCATCCAGTCTCATTCCCATGCTAGTTTGTGTTTTTATTGGAGAGTTACTCTTTGCAACATATGTTTGTGTTTCTCTCAATAAACATAACTGTCTCATT
>NW_015219297.1:0-1312 GCF_001447785.1 Gekko japonicus | reverse complement strand
CAGCAGTCCGAGACTTGATCTGTGGCATGCCATGAGAACCAAAATGGTCACCAGTGCTCTTGAACATAATACGCTCGGTTGCTGAGTGAGACTGGACGGGGTGCCATCAATCAGTTCCATGTGTCTTCCTCATGTGAAGACCCCAGAAGCAGCTGTCTGAGCAGATGCCTAGTAGAAGGGGGTGGTCAAGCACCTGAGGGAGAATAAACTGAAGCTTAATCTAGACAAGACGGAGATGATGCTGTTTCGGTCAGGCTCCTCTTCTCCCAGGGAATGATCCGCTAACCTTGGTTGGAGAACACTTGTCTTGTACATCATGTGAAGACCCGGGGGGGGGGGCGGTTTGGAACCAGCCCATATGTGACAGTCCTTTGGGAAGAAATGCAGAGCACTGCTGCTAAGGAAGTTGCATAGTGGAGAGCCAATATCCAAGTCAAAATGTTCAGGTATTCTGGCTATTGTGAATGGACAGTTCTGGATTGTTTGTTGCCTACTGCGTTGTCTACTGAGCTGCCTTGGACCTACTGGGAGGGGGAAGCGGGAGATTATGATGATGATGATGAGATGGTTTATAATGTGGACATCTCCCTAAATTGACACCTGATTTATATGTGATGAACAGTGTTCCCTCTAAGCTGAGTTAGTGTGAGCTAGCGCACAGTTTTTTAGCCTCCGGCTCACACATTTTTGTCCTAGCTCAGGAAGGAGGGCTCCAGAGCAAACTAATTTATGCAGCAGCCAAATCGCTCGCTCACAACTTTAATGCCAGTAGCTCACAAAGTAGAATTTTTGCTCACAAGACTCCAAAGCTTAGAGGGAACATTGGTGATGAAGTATGCATGCACGTGAAGGCTTATACCCAAAATTATACCCAGAAGCCAGAATTAAACTTTGTTGCTCTTAAAGGTACTACTGGACTCACACTTTTTTACATTTACACCTATTCACAGTCAGACGAAATGAGAGGGAAGGAGGCCCACAAGTAAGGCATCCCATAGTTCAAAAAGCCTCCTCTCAACGCCACTATTTGTGTGGAAGGTTCCCCTCTGGGGTCCCTCCTGCCAGCATCACAAATAGCAGCCTTCCATTCAGCACCATGGTGCTGATCACACCTCCCTGGGCTGCCTTTACCCTCTCTTAGAGAGCAGGAGAACTGATCGAGGTCCCTCCTCTGTCTCACCCACCCTGGCCTCTGTCACGACAGAAGCCCTCCTCACAAGTGACCATGAATGCACACGCAGTCCATGCACAGTGAAAACTTGACTGTTCTCCATAAATGCATTGAGTCAGGGGTCATTTCCTGCAGGAGTGC
>NW_015219296.1:0-1211 GCF_001447785.1 Gekko japonicus | reverse complement strand
TTCAGCCTGATTTATATTTCATTCCAAAGACTAAAGAGAGATTCTTAGCAATCAAGAAACATTGCAGTTCTTAAGCTAAAATCCCTGGCTACCCATATGGCCAGTGATAGGCACATTCAGAATAATCAAGATGGTCAAACTTACATCAATGCAAAGGATGAGCACTTAGTGTCCAACCTTTTTGGTTATCTGCCAAACACCATTGTGGGAATATCTGCTTTCAGTGATTTGAGAGCTGGAAAGCAATACTGTGTTCATTCCTCAGCTTCTTTTCCCTCAGGTCATGGCCAGAAGAGCTTTCAAAGTAAATTCACAATTCTTATTCATAGCTATGTTAGAGAGAGATGAAGTTGATATTATGTTATGCTAGAAAAAAATTACGTGGCAATTTCATAACTCTCCAACATTCCACAGATGGAAATAGAAGCCCCTTGTATATTTATAATACCTCCCAATTCTCACCAATGATTATTTATTCTGAAATAGTTTGTCATGTACTGACTTCTGGCAGAGCACATTAGGAAACAGGCCCAAATGGTTTCCTTTCTAAGAATGCTTACAAAGATCTCACAGTGGGAGCTGGTAGTTGAAGGGTAACTAGCATATTCTAATACTCATATGTACCCAGTAACATGGTTTTAAAAAAGATATCCCCAAAAACTCCCTCAAAGGCAAAAAAATTGAACAATGATTTATCAGGGATACCTTCCCCATCAATCATATTCTTATCATGCTCTTGCCCCAAGGAGCTCATGGTTCATTTTACTTTTACAACCTGTGAGGTATGCTAGGCAGAAAGAGAGAGAGTGTGGACTATGGTCACCTATTCTGCTTCATAGTTAGAGGAGATTTGATTTTTTCCAGTCCTAATCCTGCTAACCACTATACCACCACACTGGGTCTTTGGAAAAGACCAACAGCTGTAATGTAGTATGTGCAATTTCTGTGTTTACAGCATTTCGTGGGAAGTAAAACTGAAACAGATTTTCAAATTCCTGTAGTGGTTTCCTTCTGTGATTTCTCACATTTCAGTTTTCATGCTTTGGTAATCCCTGGAAACTTGGACAGTCTTTGACTAGCAGCACCATGGTAAGGAGTTTAATACCTATTTGGAATAGATAAAGTACACCCAAGGCACTGTGAAAAGATGTGGATTCAGAATGGCTGGTGATGTGTACCAACTTTCCACTTGTATACATATGTATACATGT
>NW_015219295.1:0-1211 GCF_001447785.1 Gekko japonicus | reverse complement strand
GGCCAGGTGGCCTGTGGTGGATTGGAGCCCCCAAAAGCAGGAGAATCCCCCTGGAACCTGGGGGCTGGCAAGCAATCCTATTCTATTTGAGCGAACAACCTATTTTAGAATTGGGCCTTACGATATATAATTGTGCATAGTTCTTTTCAGTGAATCATGCAGATGAGCAACAAATCTTGTTCATAGGTTATATTGGTAAACAGAAGAGTCTGTTTAACTAAATATTGACAATGAGTGATAAGAGTCCTTTGTGAAGGAAGAAACTGCTGAATAAAATACACAGAAAAAAATGTAATGACTGATTTAGGGATTTTTTTCTCGCTCTTAATTTGTCTAAATCATGGATGGAACTGGCGATTGTACTCAGTCCACAGAACTGTCCGTACACTCGTGGAAGGGTTACGTTTCAAGAGATCTCTGGCAGAACCCAGGCATTAATATACATGCAAAATCAGGCTAAATGATTAAACAGTGACGGTTTCTGATTGGAGGGCGTCATCATAAAACAAAATACAAACTTCAATTAAAAATGTAGATCTTTGTCCTAGTACGGTTTGGAATGAAAACCTGTTTTTCTTGTGTGTGCCCATCCTCCACATGCTCTCCCACCCCCTTGCTCTGAATGTCATCTGTGTTCCAAGACTAATCCTGCAGGCTTTGAAGACAACTTCTGTGCCTGGTGCCCTGTTAAATACCAGAGGGGAAGCCGGAGCTCAGGCAGCTTTCTGACTGTGCTTTGAAATGACACTTGGAAGGGGAAGGAAGAGTGGAAATGTCACTATGTCGCCACCAATGAGCTGGAGGGTCCTTCACACTCCCTCAGCCTAATGTGAAGGCACAGCTCACTCCTTTGGGGAGAAGGCAGAGGCCCAGAGCTCAGGCCAAGGTGTAGCTATCTCTTTACTTGCTCTTTTCATGTCTGCAGAAACCTAAAAACAATCCCAAGGGCTTCTTAATGGTTCCAGGAAGGGGATTTCAAACACAGCACAGTGTGCTTTTTTGTAATCACCGGGGAGGGGGATTTTTGTGCATCATGGACCACTCTTGATATTTTCAAACTCAGAAATCATCAAAGGCCGTCTATTAAATGACAGAAGGCTTCAAAACTCCTTACCACATCATCCATTGGATGAGGTGCAATTTTTGAAAAGGCTGAACTGTATACATAACAAACACATGTGCCTGACTCCTAATCTGAGCTGGGCACCTAT
>NW_015219294.1:0-1211 GCF_001447785.1 Gekko japonicus | reverse complement strand
TTGAGTCATAGGTATTATATTAATGTAAAAACCAGATATGTCTACAGATGAAACTACCACCAATGCACTTCTGAAAACTAAGGTTCAGTTCTGGACAACTGCAATGACTTCTCTCTATTACTAAGCATTATCAGCATTAGAATTGCAGCTGCATCTCACTTTTACACAAACTCTTACACTTGTATTTCTAAAGAGCTTAGATGTTAAACAGTAGGCTTTGAGAGTGCTTTCCAGAGAAACGGGGCACTAAAGTGCAATAGCCACACAGATTCAGGAAACAATACATGGCCCCTGGAGTATCTGCTAAGGAACAGGAAATGTCATTTTCATATTCTGGCATACATCTTATTTTGCTAAGAAATTTGTAATAGTTTTGAGGGGATTAAAACAAAAACCAGCTACCATAGCTAAGCCAGCTAAAAGTTTAATTAAATACAACTGCTTGGTGTGCTTGCCTTCTCAAGCTGCCTCATGCATATTCATCAGTGTAATTACAGCAGTAAAAAAGTCCCACAACTAATTATGCCACACTCTTCGTCTTCTATATGTGCCTGAATTTTTTTAACATAATTACTACAGGAATTAATTGCAAGTTAGTTAATTTTGCACTTTGTCCTTTCATGTTTATTTGAAATTTGTTTTTTCCCCTTTCCAAGTCATACATGGTTGTTTGCCCCTGAACATAGTGATTACCAAAATGTTTTCCAATTACTTGAAGTACTAAGATTCATGCTGTGTTGTAAACTTCAATCATTTGGACAGATCATTTTCAATATTCACCATACCAAACCTAGTTATTTGTCAGCCAAGCAACTGTTACATGCTCTTTCTGTTTTCAAAACCCTGTTCCTTGACTGACATCATTGAAATGCCTTATGATTTTGGTAGAGCTGTACCTATATTATTTTGGTGGCTCTGATTAAGCCACTTCAAATAAGCACCATTGTTTGGGTTGCATACACACACAGTAGTCTTCAAAGCTCTCCAACCTTTTTGCCCTCTTGCCCATTTGAAGCTCAGGGGCCCCTCGAAAGCAGCATTAGGTTTTGCAGCTAGAAAGGAAAATTGGTAACCTCTCCATGTGTGCATGTCTTGTTGGAGAATGAATGTGCACAATGTGCTATGGATCTCAAAATATAAATTATTTCAAATAATCTCAAATGCAAATTATTGTCAGGCTTCAGAGTTTACACCAAAATATGTATGTGTCG
>NW_015219293.1:0-1212 GCF_001447785.1 Gekko japonicus | reverse complement strand
AAGATACACTGCTTCTGAACATGGAGGTTGCATTCAGCCATCAGGGCTAATAGCCATGAATGGACTCGTGCTCCGAGAACTTCTCTAGTCTCCTTTAAAGCCATCTAAGACAGTGGCCACCACCGCATCATGTCACAGCGAGTTCCATAAGGAACTCTGCACTTGCTCAGATATCCTCTGCCCTGGGCGTTTGCTGGACTACTAGGCGGACTAACACCCAGAAATCCTTTCCCATGACCATCACCCCTTTTTTACTCTGTGCTGTGTTATGTGGGACATCTCACGTCGATAGCAACTGATTATGGAGATTAGTAAAGAAACAAATCCCCCCATACACAGCTGCAAGGATGAATCTGTCAATCGCATTGCCTGCCATGTACTGTGTAATACACCTCAATGTGCAGAGACACCTTGTGGCTAACTGATGAACTGCATACCGGATGGGAAGATGTGATGGGAAGACACATTGGAGCCTTCCCAGATCCATGTGGCGCCCAGTGCTAGCACCTAAGGATGCCCCTTATCTCAGAGTGCAGGAGGAAATGTAGCCAAGATGGGTCTGACTGCACAGACAGCTACTTGGGACAGCAGTATTGGAGGGGAGGGCTTATTAACGAGAAGCAGCAGCTGTCTGTGAAGGAGATAGCCTTCTTATGTTTGGCACATTTCGCTGTTGTTGGGTAGTATGCCAATCCATTATTTCAGGGCTGGCTTCTGCAGCTCCCAGCTTGATGTTATGTTTTGCCCCCCTTCTGATGTTGCCTTTAACTCTCTTGCCACCTGTTCAAATATCCGTCTGTATGATTTTCTAGGTCCTCCCACTGACAAATCACACAGTGGAAATGTGCCCCTTGATGAACGGAGCCCTGTAATTAGAACTCAGGTGCAGAAGTTGACAGCTCCCTTCCCCTCCTCCCCTCCAAGCCACCCACCAAAGTCATATTTGGACAGGTGGGGAAAGGATGGCAGCAGATGACCTGAAAAACCCCACAGCACCTTGTCCATAGACTGTAATTTGTTGGAGCAGTCATGTTCTAACAAGAAAACAACAGGTCAGCCTAGATGCCCTGTCCTTTGGCTGGGAAGTGACTATCTTCAAAGCTCAAAAATGTCCAAAATTCCAGACGGGTTAGACTGTAGCAGGAGCCCAGTGGGACTTTAATGACTAAAAAAAATATATTATTCCAGCATTTGTTGTTGTTCAGTCGCACA
>NW_015219292.1:0-1212 GCF_001447785.1 Gekko japonicus | reverse complement strand
GTCTTTAAGATGCTACTGGACTCTTTTCTGAGTTGTGTGTCAATGTATGTTATACATTGTTTGTATATATATGATATATACACAATAGAAAATCATTGAACATACAGATGCTGTATAACCTGTGTATTAAATACAATGCACACACAGAATACAAATAAATCTACAAAACCAACCACAAAACGTGGAAATGAAAGAGGGAACATTTGCCCATCTGTGGTAAGAAGAAACGGTAAGGCCATTTCTGAAGCTGTCTCATAGTACGTAATATATGGAATATTCAGCCATATAAATTAAATGTAGGGGAAGGAGAGTATTTATATGCAGAAGTACAAAGTTATTACATAGCCAAGTCACAGTTCACTAACAAGGGCTGAGCTGACAGCAAAGTAATTTTACACCTCAAGTGGCACGGCGGAGGTTGGCCATAAAACTTACTGTATTTCCCTATAATTAGGAAGAAATGAAATAAAACGGGCTCATCTGAGATGTCACCATCGGAAAAAAGGTGACATGTCAGAATTAGGCATGGGGGGAGGGAGTTCCAACACATATAATGATGACTTTTTAATGACAGGGTTTTTTTTATGAGGCTGTAGCAAGACTCGGTCTGGGAGCCCGAAGACACTGCCGAGATCGATAGATTTAAAGGAGATGGGATAACCTTTGTCCAAAAGAGCTCAGAGGCAAAGAGGCAAGAAGCAGCCGGGTGGATGCGTGACGGGCGAGAGGGGAGAGAATATTTCGTTTCATGCTGCTAGTTGACAGTCAGACAGAAGACGGTGGCCGGCGATGTGAGGACTGTCGGCAGAACCATGTATGACAAAAGCCACTGTGGGAAAAGACACATTCTTCCAGGATACGGAGAACCACCATTGCTTCAACCCCTCACGGCTTGGCTGCCGGATGAATGCTGGGATGGAGGAGGAGGAGAGTGTTGGTCCCAATCCAGAAATTCTAGAGCAGGTACAGGCGCTTCCATGCATCTCCTCCAGTGTTGAGGGGAATGGGGCAACACAATCAGCACCAAGTTCCACTGCGTGCTTCAGAATCCAGTAGGCTAGTTAGCAAATTCTGTCCCTTATGTCTTATATCTGAGGGTCGGCTCCAGTATAGGTGCAAAAATCCACACAGTAGTCCAGCCACAAGTATAATTTAGGGCTCTGCAAACTCTAAAAATCTGATTTGTAAAACAACACTGGCGGCGGCAGCTGC
>NW_015219291.1:0-1212 GCF_001447785.1 Gekko japonicus | reverse complement strand
CAGAAAAGATGTCAAGGCATCATGTAATGCCTTTTCCCCTTCCCATTTCCCCCTGCTGTTCATTCAAGCAGAAATGGGGAATAGGGAGAACTGCTGAGAGCCCTCCTGCTAGAAGAGGGTAAGTGGCATCACGATGTGGGAGGCAATCCTCTGTTGTGTGGTCTTCTGGCACTACTAGGCACATTCTGCTCAAGCAAGATAATGTACCTTGGGTGCGCTGAAACCACAGCGCTCAAGGCCTGTACTCGGTAATGGACAGCAGCCTCTGCAATGGGAGACTTTGCTGTGCTCTAATCAATGAACTCCAAATGTGCAAATGAACTGAGCAGAGAGAAATGGCGATTGGTTGTTTCAGTTGCTTTTATGCCTGACTCAAGAAGAGTTCACAGCAGCATGAAAGAATTTGGTGGCATAGGGAAAGTGGAGCAAAAGGAGGGGTTGGGATTTAGGCCCCAGCAATGCAGGACTGATGAAAAGTAGAAGGTATCATATACTGCATGTCAGTATTGGAGCAATTTCCCCTCCTGTAATATCCAAGTAATACCTTCTTGGGAGATAAAAGTACTATGTAAAATGATATTGTAGTACATTTGCAGTACGTTACCAAAACTTCATTTGAATTATTGAGAATATGAAGGACATGTGAGATAAAGGTATCTCTTTTGCTGGAAGAAAAAGACGTTTTTAATGTTTCCTTTTTCATTCCTGATAACAAAAACACACTGAAGCCAAAATGCCTTAAAAATAAGCAATAGATTAATCTACTGAATTGCTTGAAGTTTGCCATCCTTGTGAATGTAATATCTAGAAATGAACTGCCCATCTTTTTTATTTATTACATTTTATCCCTCTTTTCCTCTAACATAAGAGAGACGTATATATTTTTCACTCTCTATTTTGCATCACAACAATCTCATGAAGGAGATTAGCATAAGTGAGGGAGAGAATGACTAGTTCAAGGTCACCCTTGGAACTTGATTGCGGAAGGAGGATTTGAACCCTAGTCTTACCAGTCCTACTCCAGCACTTCAACCACCACAGAAAACCAGTTTGATCTTTGTAAGGACCAAGGTTTATTAATTTTACTGTTTCTTTCCACATAAATACCTGTGAGATGGCTTACAACAGTAAGAGTTCTGAAAACAATAAAACAAGATACATATCGTAAGTATTGTCAAGTTGTAACCGACTTATGGTGACCCCAGCAAGGGG
>NW_015219290.1:0-1212 GCF_001447785.1 Gekko japonicus | reverse complement strand
CTGTTTAAGATACAGGAGACCTGTTCTCCTTGGCCTTTGGCCCAACTATAATTTTAAGGACACAGAAATAAGGCTACCAAATAGGTCAAAAGGCTACTTAATTCATTTCTCAGCAGATGTTCAGATAAGTTCTACAAACAGTTTTCCAGTGGATCAGTGAAGCCTCAAAATATCTGTGTACAGGAAACAAAGAGCAGCTGCACAACAAAAATGTTTCTGTAACCCAAAATAGTTCCAAATACACTACCCAGAAAGTCTAATAAAAAGAGTAATTTCACCTCCAGTTGTATTATCTTTGTACTCTCATGCAATCTGCTGGAAAGAAACATCCTGAAAAGAAACAGAACGCTCTAGAGACCTAGCAACAGGATTTGCTTCTATGAGTTCTACTACAAATAGCATAGAGCATAACCAGAGAAAAGAACAAGTGATGGAACAGATACTGGATGTGCAAGCATGGGTGAATAAAATGTAGAATAATAAATAGTTATGTGTAACATATTTCTGATCTCAAGGACTTCCTGTACTGAGGGTCAAATTAGATCTCCTGTGGATTTTTAAAGCATAAATAGGAGGAGACATATTTCTGAATCTCAGTTGCTGCTCCAGAGCTCTGATTTCATCCATGAGGAGCCATAAGACACCCACAGAATAGATAAAAGCATGGGGGGGAGGGATTGAGCTCAAGAAAATTTTGTGGCAAAAAGTTTAAATACCTTTCCCCAAGCCATAATCACCTGAAAACCATTCACAATGTTGTGTCTAGTTTGGTCCTCAGTAATTGTGGCAAAATAAATATAAAACTAATCTCTGAAGAATCAGTTCATCGCAACACAGTCACCTTATCAAAACTCCAAGATATTCTGTTTCCCAGACTCCACTAGGAATAGGTACTATAGCAGCATGGAAGCCACATCAGATCACTGCTGGTAGGGTAACCTGAAAAATCTTGGACCACATGTGGCTAATTCCTATGACAATATGGCATCAACCCTCTCAAGGCTCAAGAAGTAAATGACAGCAGTGTTCAGTACAAGTCCCACTATCATCTCTGATAAAACAAGTTTTGAGGTTTCTGAAACACTATTTTCAAAGTAGAAACATTTCAGAGAAGAAAAACATCAGCATGTGATAATTAGGGATGGGCACAAACTTGGCATGCTAGAAACACCAAACTTGCAGTGGATCTCCAGATGACTCTCCTCTACCTGC
>NW_015219289.1:0-1212 GCF_001447785.1 Gekko japonicus | reverse complement strand
CTAGATTCTGTACTACAGCTCTATGAAGCAAAGCACAAAACTACAGAGAAGGGAAGTGATGCAGCTCATAAAAGTTCAAATACAAAACATTGTGTTCCCCAAATGATGAGAAATTAACAATACATTAATAGCTAAGAAATACTGGGAAACATTTTACCTACTTCCCTGATAAATATCTTTAATGGTTTGGGTGGGTCACCACATCTGCCTTTTCAGGTACACTGTTTACTTAAAACATCAATTCTCAATCACGATTCTCAACTTCTTACACTCTGCAAAGCCCCTGAACAGATGAAACACAATAAATTTCAACAGCTGGCAGCTGCAGAGGGCTGGCCTGCACCAAGAATAAATTAGACAATCCAGACATCCGATCTGAGTCATGACAACAGTAGCTAATCCCAGATTTCTGGCTCTGTAGATTATCTGCAGAACTAACAAAAAAGTTATTTTGCTGTTCATTAAAAAGTCAGCATTTGCATGAGTAATCAGCAGTGAAGGATGTAAATCATGAATCAGTTCTATTAACCATTATATAGAGAGAGACTTCTTTCCTGCCTGAGCTGAAGAGGACAGTGAGCTTCATGCAAAGCTGCATAAACAATGGAGGCTATTTCAGTATGCTGATAGGACCCAGCCTTGCTTCCTTGATCTAAATTATTTTGGAAGACAAACAAGCAAGCAATGCGAAATGAATTGCAAAGGCAAGCACACCATACATGATCTTGCATCCCAGAAATCTATTAAGCACTGAGAGGAAGCTCCATGGCCAGCATTTTGCCAGAAAGCCACACAAAGCAGAGACAGTGGTGTTGCTACACAGTATCCTGGAAGGGACGTCATCATGAACGTCAGGGAGGAACTGGGGGTGCAATACAAACTCAGATTTTTTTGTTGACGTGGTCCATTAGGCCTAGGTAGAGCCTGTACTATTGGATGGTAGCATATATTTGTTATTTTTCAAAACATAGATCACTGTATACTGCTATATGATTCATTTTGGATCCAAAAGTGGCAAAGCTGAAAATAACCAAGCAACCCACATCCAGCAAGGGACATACTTGGATGGTATACCTGATAGCAGCCATCCACACATGCGTCCCCCTTACTGGATCAAAATGTCTGTGTTGAATAGGGCTCGGTATGGAAATAGCATCCCTTGGCTGGATATCTACATATCCCAATCAGGCAGCTCTTTTCTTAACCAGTGAT
>NW_015219288.1:0-1212 GCF_001447785.1 Gekko japonicus | reverse complement strand
AGTTTAACAATCATTTAACATTATTTTCATGTTACTAGCTAATGGTTGATTCAAGCACCAAGAATGGGACTGTATGTAATAGTTGCTTCAAATGCCATGATCTGGAGAGGGGAGTGGCAGTGGTATTTTCCTTTTGAAAGTGAGTTCTAAAACAGTTTGGAGGCACTGGGGGTAACTTCTATTTAAAAAAATACTTTGGGAGAAAAGCATAAATATAGTGTACTTTCTCAGCTCCAGCCTTCTAGGTTTCTTCTCCTGGCTCCTAATCTCTTGCTTCCCACCTCACCCCTTTATCAGTTTGGTTAATCATAAAATGCAGCCTTTTTAATGGTATTTTAAGATGACAGCGTTTTTGGCTATGCTGTAATACATTTCCTACATAGGTTAAGAAAGGAGATGCTTAGACTTCTGTGCTTCCTAAATGCAATCAGGTACACCATCACAGATCACTCTACCGGATACCCTGTGCAAAGAGAATGAAAGAAGGGATGAAAATGTCTGTTGGGATCAAACAAGTTCATACAGAATATGTCAGTCAATGACTATTAGTCATGATAATTAAATTGAATAGCTGTGTTAGACAGGATACCTCCAAGTTCCAGATGTGACACCAAACAACAAGGGTATCTTCATGCCCTGCTTGTAAACTTTCAGGGATATCTAGCCGGAAACTGTTAGAAATCAGATTGCTCAGTGAAGTTATGGACTTTGGTCTGAATTTGATTTGATGATCTAGTACAGCAATTCTTTTATGTTCCTAAAAGCCATCTTCAGAAACTGTACTTCTGCAGGCAGCCTGCTATAGGTTACATTATTGACTAGCAGAAAATGACAGGGAACAGGGACCACAGTCCTGGTCTAGCAACACCAATTGCAGCAGTCCTGAGCAGGAAGGTGCTCCAAAAATTGGTAAAATGTTTCATGAAGGTTATTGTTAAGTAAAATGTACTCCAGACTTCCTAAATTATTTAATTGGCAAAGTAGTAATATAGTAACATAGCAGGTCTTAAGGGAGGTATGCCAATTTTGGCATGTGGTGGCACCTGGCCCAGTACTGGCTCTACTAGAACCTTCTGTTGTGGCATCTGGGTGCAGTTTGAGTGCTTAGGACTGCCAATTACTGACAACCACCTCTCCTCCCCCCAAAATTCTTGGGCATCTAAGTGGGCAGTTAGTAAGCATAGTTGATTCTGCCACACTACTATTGTGATC
>NW_015219287.1:0-1212 GCF_001447785.1 Gekko japonicus | reverse complement strand
GTGATGTCATCACATCGGGGACATTACTGGGCAACATCCCTGTTCAGGGTGGGGCTTCCTCCACCACTCAGCTGGCCAGCGGCGGATTGAAGCTCCCAAAATTGGGGGGACCCTCACCCAGACGGGGGGTTGGCAACCCTACTTCCCAGTGCCCCAAAATGAAACCAGCCAACGAGGCTCCAAAAACACTGTTAAATCAAATGTTTGACATAATGTTGACATAATGTCAGAAATAATCCTGTTTGGAATATGATTAAGGAATGGGCATGATTTGGGTGGGATCCTGATAGGCTATTACCAGATGCACATGCCTAGGGCATGCTCGAGTGTTGTCCAGTGCAAGCCCCCTTAAAATGTGCAAGACTGCCATAAAACAGACTGGCATGTCTCCCGTGTTGCCATTTTATGTGGCGCCCTAAATCAGTGCCCAGTAATGGTACCCCAGAATAACCATTGGGTAAGTGCATGTCTTCACTGACTCCCTGGCTTCATGTGAACGCTCATTCTGACCTGTCATTCAGCCATGCATGCTTTCTGTGGGTTGCTTGGAGTGAGCCTTGACTCCTGATCGTCCAACTATGAATGGAGAAGCTGCCACAGATGTGGGTCTAAAGAGCAGCAGTTGCAAAAACAGTTTAAACCTTTGAGGTGTCTGAGACATGTGCACAAATAAGTGAGTTTCACAGAGAGGACAATTTGCTTTAATCTGCATGCATTGGTGAATGGAAACATTTGCAAATAAATACCCTGTTACCTAACAACAGCAAGCTGAGCAGGGAAATAAACAATCTGCACCAGCAGAGACAATGACAACAGAAAGACAATCAGTTGGTAGTGCTGGTAGTGCCAAGGTGTGTACGGACATGGGTGTCTTTTGTCAGGAGAGCAGCATGCACTCAAGAGAGGAGGGAGCAGATTTCTGCCACTTTCAGATTAGTTCTAAAGCTCTTCTTGGGCATTCTGAAGGTCTGAGAAAACAAGCTGCTGACATTCTCCTGATTTTCGACTGGCTCTAGCCAGGCTGTTTGTGGGTTTACAGGGTGCTAAGCATGACGTGAAGGGTCTTTCGTCAAGAAGAATCCCCGAGCAGAAACAGGCAGAAGTCACAAGTGCCAGGTAGGAAGACAAGACAGAGGCAGGGAGTGACAGGTGAGGACACAGGTTGATCTAACGAGGGCTAAAGCCAGGGTTGCCAACTCTGGCTTTGGAAAT
>NW_015219286.1:0-1212 GCF_001447785.1 Gekko japonicus | reverse complement strand
CTTCTCAGTGGTAGCACCCTGACTATGAAACGCCCACCTTACATCAGTTGATCTGAAATCCAGTCTGTAAAGTTTTTTGTGCCAGGCAAAAACCCTTTTGTTTTCTTAGAATGGGGATGATTTGTTAGCACAGGGGGTATGAATAGAGTGAAATCCTTCAACACACACCTTTCCTGGTCACTTTGGATTGGTTTTCATGCCAAGATCTGCTAGTTCTTTGAAATTATTATTTTAATCAATGGTTGCTATATTTAACACACTTTTTAACCCATCTTCTTTTTAACTGTTTCACTCTTGTGATCAATATTACCCTGAAAGCTTTGGTTAAGAGCTGCAACATAAGATTTCCAGTGCTTGGAATAGGATTTGTATTTTGGGGCCCTCAAAGTTGCAAACTGCCAGAGGTGGGGAATGCAAAAATAATAAAAGCAACAGAAAATATTTCTCAAGCTGCTTACCTCAACGCTGCTTGCAAAACCAGCTTTTTCGGGGGGGGATTTGGATCACTTGGGTGTGTGAAACGCTGTTGAATGCACTGTACTATACTGTCCGAATACTCAGAAAGTAATTCGCCTAGCTGACTTGAGCTTCTCACGAACAGCCAAACTGCTTGGCGGAAAACCGGCTCATGACCGGTGAGCAGAATGCGAGCTGAACTGGCTGGTGTCCAAGAATCCCTAGTGGAAAATAAACCCACATTCCCAGTCACTCCTTTCTTATTCATGTCTTACTGACAAGCTGGGAAAACGGAATACAAACATACAGTTGAGGGATGTTGTTTTTCGTAATTGTGAAACAAATTAAAAAAGCGTCTAAGTCAATATTGACAAATAAATCCTGGTTGTTGAGTGTTTGTGCGGCTTCTCTGTGGCAGTTTTTGAAGTAGGGCATTTCGAACGTGTACAGTTCTTCTGTGGTAGAATGTTATTCTTGGCTGTAATGTCTCTCCAAGGAGATGCTCTAATTAATGCAAAATAGTCTACTTACTACTTAATAAAACAGCAAGCTTTACAAAAAACATATGCAGCACAGAATTAAATACCTCTACTTAGAGAAGAGGAAGGTGGTATTAACCTTTCAAACACCTGAGGGTGTGTTTTTTAAATGTATTTCTGGCAACACCATATGCGGTGGGCATAATGGAAGAAGAAAAAGGATTTAGATGGATATCCCAGAAATCAGAGACAGAGCCTGATTATACTGCTGCTAAGG
>NW_015219285.1:0-1213 GCF_001447785.1 Gekko japonicus | reverse complement strand
GGGGGGCGGCAGTGAGCAGAGGGATTGCGTGTGAGTACCCCTCCTCCCACTTCCATCAGTGGAACGTCTGCAGGGTACAACAGAATTGTTTCAAGACATTATTTAAATATATTACATTCTCTTTCCTTGCTGCGGCCTTCCAACGTTCCATCGCATTCTAGGGTGATGTGGGAGGAGATCCATACATTTCACCATTTGAAAACAAAACCAAATTACCCCCAATAGAACATATAGCAGGGCTGATCTAATACCGTATTTCCATAGGTGCAAGGATTCCCAGCAGTGGAATATATCTTTCTCGGCTCCCCCCTCCTGTGGAAGCCTGAAATGGTCCCCAGAAATCCTGCTCCTGGGCCCCCTCTTCCCCAGGAGCAGGATTGTGGGGGACAGAACGGGACATGGAAGTCCTTGCACCCACAAAAGTGCAGTATTGGGTCCACTCCAGCATCTGGGAGAGTGAAGAGAATTTATATTAGGAAACTCGCTCAAGGGGAAAAAGTTAAACATTCCCCCGGCAGATCCTTTGTGATGGGGGAGGCATGACTACTTTTAGCTTTAAAAGAAATTGGAAGATTCTGACCATGGATCTTCTGCATTACATGTAGTCCAGCCCTAAATAACAGACCTCAGAGTGGGATAGGCAGGGATTCCCATTGAGTTCTATGGGGGAGAAACTGGGATAGAGCAGGGGAAAGGGCAGAACTGGCTTCTCACTCAGACAATGGAATTACCGTATCAAGGTTTATCAACAGTGTCTCTTCAACACATTACTTTACTTTCCCCCAATAAGTGAATGGCTGCCATTCATCCCTATGGCTGAAGTAATCCACTACTGTCCAACATGGAAGAAAGAACAAGACCAGTCCGCTATAACTACCAACGGATGACTTAGCTAGCACTGACTCGACCAACATGGGAGGGGAATCATATCCCTCCCGTCCAACTTTAAAAATAGCTCCTATTTGTTCCTAACACTTGCTCCCCCCATTCATTAAAAAAAATCCTCACTATCTGTCAAACCTGACAGCCTTTTAACTAGCAATCAATTCACAATAGGAGACACATACCAAAGGAACTCTGCAGAGAGAACCTGAACCTTCTCATTCAAGGTGAGACCTTTCCTTTATTTTACCTTTCTCTTTTGCGTTCTACTTTTCAAATCGACTGAAATACCCATAATTTTTGTTTCGGAAATGACACGGGACCTGAGGGA
>NW_015219284.1:0-1213 GCF_001447785.1 Gekko japonicus | reverse complement strand
CCAAAAATAGCCCTGAGGGAAAGTAACCTGTCCAGACGCATACAAGTTGATCAAGTCACAGAAATGAAGAGTGGAGGTAGAGTCTCCTCCCCACACTGCGGGCTCCCAGCTTGTATCTTTAAATTCCCTAATGAGGCAATCATGGCTTCCTTCATTTCTGTCAGTCCCAACCTTGCTTCCTCCCATTGCCTCTGCTGCCTGGCTTCTATAAGTCCTGTCCAGTAAAGAAGGTGGGGAGAGGGGTAGACAGCAAGACTAGAAGAGAAACTAGTGCAAAGAAGATGTGGTGGGTGTTTCCATTCCCATGGCATCAGGGAATTCACAGGCAGGTGCCTCGTCCCCAGAGGATTAATTTATTTTAGTGCTGTGGCTCCAAAAAAAGGTTCAAGCTGCCAGACGCATCAATCTTCAGGCAATTGTCTTAAAATGATGTGCAGATATCCCTTGTATTATTTTTACAATCTCTATATTAGGAAAAGTTCCCTTTTTTCGCAAAGCAGACAAACCAGAGTTCAAGTGGAGTTCAGAAGTGCACTTAGTTGTCAGTAATTCAGTATTTTTAGCAACCGTGGGGACCGGCCTTCTGTCTATGGGGGCAAAATTGATTTCCTGTTGCACACCCACTACTACTATTATCACAGTAGGGTCTAGAATTCATGGGTTAAAGATTCCTATATATAGGTACACTTGTTGGATATAGATATATGCATTATTTTTAAGCCTCACTTATTTTTCAGGGGAAAGGGGACTTAATTGGAATTAATGTTATGTCTGCAATGCCCCAGAGGTATCAAGCTGTGTTTATTGGACATGTGCAGAATTTTATTATGGTTTGTTTTCAGGTTTCTTGAAATGCCCTCTAAATATAGTGTTAACCAAGCACAACTCTCTATCAAGACAATACTTTATTTCTTAGTATACAGTGGGGCATACATGTTTGGACTACATGTTCTTCCAAATTGCACTAACACAAAGTAGATATAAACATGGGATGGTGCAAATTAAATCGGGCCGAGCTTTCTTCCAAACATTCAGTGCTTCCACAGACTTCCACAGTTTATTGTGCATTTCTTCTTTGCAGGGCACAGTCTTCATTGCTTCCCTCAAGACTGTGCCTTTGCTGTGGGATCATATCTTCTGAGTACTCATCATCAAGTAGTATTTTTCCCCAAGGAAAATGCATTCCCCCTCCTAATAAATGGACTGCTGTTCC
>NW_015219283.1:0-1213 GCF_001447785.1 Gekko japonicus | reverse complement strand
TTTTTTTTTGTTTCTCTGTTGCAGAAAAGGCAAATGTTTTCGTCTGCAACAGAGAAACAAAAAGAAAACAGAAGGCTCTTCAGCCCCTTTATGAGCTGAAGAACTAAAAAACAAACAAACCCTAAAATGCTTCTTAGTATATAAGAGACTAATTTAAAAGGTTTTTTTTATTATTTATCTATGATGCAGAAGAGCACAATGGCTTTTATTAGATGCCTTTCAGAAAATAACTCAGACAGTCTGAGCATTAGCTAGATAGAGGTAATTGCACTGATTCCAGGCAATTGTGCTTTCCTGCAACATCAGGGGAAAAGCCAGAGACCTTCCAAATAAGCCCTTTATGTTCAGAAAAGCAAGTTATTTAGCAGTAGTATTCTTGTACCTTTGTTGTAAGAGACTGTTAAAACATAATTAGAGGTCTCGTCTGAGGACAATGGAGGGAAAATTTAAGGAGAGAACTTCAAAATATGAACTTCTAGCCCCCAAACTCCTCATCCAAACTGCTTCCACTGACAGATTTTTCTCTGCTTTGGCTTCCAGATTTCAGTACTTTTATTATTTTTGGATCATCCACACAACATCATTCTCTAATTGTTCTTTCCCCAGCCTCAGTGTGCCCTTTCCAAAACCTACTCTTACCCAAACTCTGATCTTTTTGGAAACATCACAGTCTAGATGAGTTGTCATACCATCTGGACAGAAAGTTGCTCATTTTCTTGCCCTGCAAAAGTCCTGCCCACATTAGTGCCCTCCCCTGCCATCAGTACTTCACATTTGCCATTCTCTCTCTCCCTCTGTGCTGCCAGCGGCTTTTTGAGGACTTTAAAAAAAACTGGCTAGACTCACCAGGTTGCCTCCTGTGTCAGGTACCACCACCCCCACCCCCACTGCTCTGCCCCTGTTCTCTCTCAATTGGGGAAAGCATGGGGGGAAGGCGTTGCACAATGCCACGACATACCCGAGAAATGATGTCACAGCATTTTTGTGATGTTCTAGGAATTCGTCTACTCACTATGGTTTTTACCATAGAGAATGGGGGAATTCCTAGAGCACAGTGGGATCCCATTTCCCCAGTATCCACCCCTGAAAATGCTCCCACCCCATCCAGGCCCAGCTCTCTCATTAGGCAAACTAGCCTTTTGCCTGCTGCAGGGTCATCATGGGGGCGCCAGGCCATCATGGGGGCACTGGGCCGGGGACCTGTGTGCCCTCC
>NW_015219282.1:0-1214 GCF_001447785.1 Gekko japonicus | reverse complement strand
TGAGAGTAACTTGTCCAGGAGCCTGATAGTGTAATATGTTTCCTTTTGGCTCTATAGAAAGACCTGTAAGTGTATAGAAGATACTTAGGGAGTCAGAAAGATTTTGGCTCAGTTCAGACATTGCACAAAATCATGGTTTATTTTCTCTAGGTCTGGTTTGTGAAACCAGGATTTGGCTGACAGACAGTTGTGCAAATCCTGGTTTGCTTCGACAGATGGTGGCTTAATCACCTTTGCAATGTCCCCTGGGAGAGCCTTTCTTACAAAACAAGCCTGCATTAAACCAGGATTAAGCCAAGCCTGCATTCAGGTGTCACGCAAAGCCACAGTTTGGACTAACGTGGTTAAGAAGGCAACCTCGATCCTGGGCTGATGGACCATAGCTAGTGGCGTAGTTTGCATTCAGTCACACTAACCATCGTTTAATTTAATGGTTTCATACAATGTGTGACCTGATTTTTCAGTCTTTAACTGCTGGCCTTCAGGGTTCTGAATACCTCCCTCCTCCTTTCCATGATTAGATGTAGAACTGTACACTAGGAAACCTGTGTTTTTAGGGCAGATTGCTGAATGCCATTTATCTATGGACACCATAGAGGTTTTCAGTTGATTTGCAGCTTCCAGTTCAGCACTCTGCAAATGGAGCTTTGCTACAGTGCTGAGAGCAAAACAAAAAACCCTCCCATCGTTTGTGCTTCTGGAGTCAGGAGCCCCTGTGACACAGAGAAGAGAGCTGAACACCGGATCCCTTCCCCATCTCTGATGCCAGATGCTTTATGGGCCTCGCAGCTGCTCTTGCAATAGTTCTTTGCAAATTGTGTTTGCTGGAGCAAAAGGGGGGCTGCCTCAGTGTTGCGCAGTCCTTCAATTAAATGAAATATTTCCTCCGCCACTCAGCTGAAGGCTTGGCGGAGCAGGAGCACCAGCATAAATAGCCTCTCCTGTATTGTATGCCTGAAGAAAGCACAACCAGTTCAGGTGCATTTCTGAACAAAGGAGCCCGGTTGCCTGCACTGTCCGCACCTGTTTACCAGAGATGGTCCTGGTTTGCTAGTTCCTGTTGCCTGCCAAATCACTGCTTCCATTGTGACCCTTTCGGGTTTTTTTGCTTTGGAGATGACTTGTTAAAATGTTACGCTAATTGATAGAGTTATTATCCATCAGGATTTAGTTATCTCCCTAAGTTTGCTAGAGAAGTTAAATCTTTGGTGGGG
>NW_015219281.1:0-1214 GCF_001447785.1 Gekko japonicus | reverse complement strand
AAGTCACAGCTGACTTATAGTGACTCCAGCAGGGTTTTCAAAGCAACCTGGCTATCCAGGTCAGGGCATTTATCTGCACAGGGTCTGGATAAAACTGCAGGCTCTAAACACACCAAGGGACAGCATGAAGAGTTATTCGCCTTACATGCAAAATCCGGGGCTCTCTTTGAGCCAGATTTCTGTGGTGTCTAGGCAGTCCTGGAACTGCTGTTCCCATGATTTCATGGGGGAGAAACACACAAGGAAAACTTGAAGTTTGACCTTGACCTTGAAGTGGCTCTTTGGTAGGCTCTTGCATGGGCTTAACTAGAACAGTTGCTAGCACATGCCTGTTAATCTTCAGCTTCCTCTGTACAGCAACTTTCCTCAGTATTGAATTTGCTTTGAAATACAGTCCCCAAGAGATATGTCTAGTGAATATATCAGTATACTCTTAAGAAGCCATATGTTATATACTGGCGTATATAAGAATGTGTATACATGAGAAAGATTACAAATCCGAGTCTGTTTTATGACTTCAAATATTTTCCATATGTTATCACATATTCCAGACACTATCCCAGTCTCATAAAATTAGGCTTTATTTTAAAAGGATGTGTTTGTTATTCTCCTAAACCAGGAGTTATAAATGTATGTTCTTGCCAATTAAACCTGGGGAAAAAAATCTTTTTACAGATCCATAGGAAAAGAAACTTCATGTGCCAAGAGACTCTGGTGAATGGGATTACCTCAGAGCAAACGGTCCAGACCTCTTCCTGCCCATCTTCATAGCTCGCCACCCCCAGGGACCTACTTTCTTCCTTGAACTTTGTTAAGAGCCAAAGCACACAATACAGTCTTGACAAGAACGCAATCAAAAACCCTATTTTGATAGCAAGTTATCTCCATGTATCCTGCAGAAGCACTTACCACATGAAGCAGAGGCTTTATGCGGTAAGAATCCATCCCAAGTAGCACTTTCCTGGCAGACACTGAAGAAATCATCAAGATGCATTGACACAGTAAGTCCACAAAGTGATGGCTTCTAACGTTATAGGCTGTGCCACCATTACTCATCTGCTTCAAAGGCATCTGTGTCGTGACTGTACCATGTACTCTGGCTACATTACCAAGTTCATAACTGTGCCATCCTAACCAACATTACACCCTAAGTCTATTATGAGCCAAGAAGGGTGAAAGTCTGTTTAGTATTGCTTTGTTAATCACAGGGCTTT
>NW_015219280.1:0-1214 GCF_001447785.1 Gekko japonicus | reverse complement strand
TACTTATCCTAATAAAAATTGTTTTTAAATAAAAAAGGATTATAGCACTAGAAATTATTAAGGAAATAATTCTGCAAATTCTACCTCATGTGTACTTCCACTTGATCATTTTGAAAAGCAAGGCTCTTTTCTGTCTTTCATAGCAACACACATTTAGAAGCAAAGCACTGACAAGTGCTGCAGGATTTCAACTGCCACATACTGGGTCAGCTTTTAAACTGACATCATTTCTTAATTTGAATTTTTTTCAGAAAGAATCATGAACGAAGACTAAAAATGACCTTCCTGAAATATTTCCAGTAGACCACTTCGGTAGGTTAATATTCTTTCATCAGGTACTTTGAGTGGATGGATGAGGGAGGGGACAGCCATAGGAAAGCAGTGTGAGAATGCCCATGTGCAAAGTAATTGCAGTTTGGACCATGGTGCTCTTTGAGAGGAGGGAGGAACATTTCATTCAATCATGCAAAATCTGCCTAAAGAGAACAGAAATAGAACTTCTCATAATCAGGATTTAAATGCCTCTTTCTGTTTCATTGAGCTTTTAAAACATACAATAACATGACTAATGAGGAATGGGATAAGTGATATAAGAACATGCCTGCACAAAGCATTTCTGATCCTATTTTGAATGTTCAAGAAAGCTGAACTTTTTATGGCCAAACCTTTTGTGGTCAAACTGCAGCTTCAACCCTGGGGCGACCAAGCATCCATAGGAGGGAAATCTGTAGTGAGACTTTGCTGATGTCACCACTATGATATTGCTCCTCCACAGGGCAGACGAGGATGACAGGAGAGGTAAGAAGGTGGGATGGTCCTCATAGATGGAATTGCTAAGCTCCTATTGCTGTCATTGGGCATTTGAAAGAGGGAAGGATGTTAGACTTAAAACACCAGTCTGTCCAACCCCTTGTCCAACCCAGGTTATTTGCACACACACCCCATCAGACAATACCTTACCTCATGACTCACCCTTGTGGTCTAACCTGATTTCAACTATTTCATCTCTATATGAAACAAGTAAAGTCTGAACATTTGTTCACTTATACTCATGTCAGGGATATGTTGTCCAGTTTTATATGTTTTTGCTGCAGGACGCTTGATATATTCAATTTCCAATGTGGTGTCTGTCACATAAGGTCATCCTGATAATATTCTGTAAAAAACTGCCACTTATGCATTACCCAGGTGATAGTATACCCTGTTCGGTAGAG
>NW_015219279.1:0-1214 GCF_001447785.1 Gekko japonicus | reverse complement strand
AATCATATGAATTCATGAGGATCCCTTTAGATCCGACTTTTACCCTTTTCCAGGGGGGAAAAACAGTGACAGTACATTTACTTTCATCACTTGCCAAATCCAATTCAGTCACCAGAGTGGGAGCATTTCAAACAGACAATAAATGTAAACCTATTTCAAATCTATCACAACATGAAATTTTTTAGAATGTTTTCTCCTTAGTTCAATCAGCCTGCTGTTTGTATTGTTTCACCTAATTGCTACTGCCAGAATTTGCTTGAAGGCAGAATTACTGTAAAAGCAAAGAACTGCTCAGCAAGTTGAACATTTATGTTTGTGGAATTCCATTTTAGAGGCATTTTGCAGTCCCTGCACATGACTGTACCCACCAATCTGCCTTACTGAAAGCCAAAATATTGGTAATTTTAATCATGCTCATTCTACTGAGCATAACATTTTTGAAACAGATGTTTTCTATTCCCCAGGAAACGTATATTATGTTTCAGATTTTCTCTCATATATGACAAATGGTGCCACACATTTGTTGAAATGCCATTTTTCATTTGAGAGGACAGGCACAATCTTAAAGGCCCAGTGGAGAGTCATAGCATGGCAGCTAAATTCCCATTCTAGTATGTCACCAGGGCATCAACATGATGCCATACTAGCATAATTCTAACACTGGTGGTGAGATGGACACTGCATAAGCCATATTTGCATGGCACTGGGGCACACCAAGGGAGAAGTGGAATTTAGTCAGCATAACCTTTCAGTAGAGGATACCACTCCTAATGCTAGCATAATGCTACATCAGTAATGGAGTAAGTCGTACTCCGCCTATGTATCCCATTCTCTGAACCTCTGTCTATACGGATCTCTAAGCCGTTTTACAGCCCACCCTTTATGAGAATTTAAGAAAAAGATTGTTTGGTCCCTTACCTTCCTATTTCGTTTTATATGCTAAGAAATGTCTATCGAATCGCAGACATCTGGGTTATAATGTTATATAGAATATTTACACGCCGTCGTCTCCTGTATATTTTTGCTATGGCGTTGGGCTTCACTCAATTTTGAACCGAGGACGCAAGGCTAACAGGTGACTTCTTTTACTAAGCCCAGCTTTTGTTATCAGGTTTCTACCTCTGGAAAGGTGCTTTACAACCTTAGTTGTGCTCATCCTCACATATTTTGGAGGTTAAAACACTCTGGGCACTCTCCGCTTTGCACAGCTCCCA
>NW_015219278.1:0-1214 GCF_001447785.1 Gekko japonicus | reverse complement strand
TATGCTGGTCTGCCATCTAAACACTGACCAGCCCCAGAACTGCTTAGCTTGAACAAGATTCCCATAGCACACGCCCTTTAGCAAACCCTGGGACTGTGAAGAACTTGAGGCACTACCTATAGTTTGAGGATTGTGCCCCATTTTATTGCTACACCTCTTCATTTAAAAGGCTTTGATTTCAGTGTGCCTTTGAGGTGTAGCAATGGGACAGAAAGGTGTAGCATCCCTATGCAATCCTTTCCTCATTTCCAGGTGCAAGACAGTACTTGAAGCTTTGAGCTGAAAGCTGACATAAGGGAGACTGTAGCTGTCTTTTGCTCAGGAAGTCCTTGAGAAGTTGGCACTGGAGCGAAATAAAGAGCTGGAGGCCTGACGCACTGCTACTGTAATCCTATTTTCAGCAATGACTCCACAGTCTGGAGCGTAATTGCATCAGCCGCACGAAGGCTCCGCGTGCACAGAGCATGCAGAACGCCGTGCTTTGTTAAAGCCTCAGACTTACCCAGCAAACCAAAGTGTTACTTTTTTCAACTCTCTGATTATGATGCATCTCTACAGAGCAAAAAAGAAATGTTCCGCCCGTGCTTATCTTCCTTCCTTTGCATTCCCCTATCGGACACAGGCTACCACTCCTGAATGCTGCAGCTGTTCCTCGGCTCCCTTCCATTTATCAGTCTGTAGCCTCTATGGCCACAGTTCAAATCTAATTTGCTATTTTAAACTCAGACATCATTGAGCAATAATCCATATCACCACTGAAAATAATCTGGCTCAGTCTGCTTCTATTTAATCACTAGACAGTCTGTGAGGAGATGTCGGGAAGACAAGGAACAGGAAAGAAAACTAATGCCTGTCAGTGTGACTTCTCTATGTCAACCATCAGAATTGGGGAAACTGGTTTTCATGCCAAAAGGGTTCTGAAAGCCCACATGACGCTATCTCTCACACGCATTCTGTTTTCTTAAATGAAAATCTGCCAGTGTCACTGTCTGCACAGACAATCATGATTACTAGCATGAATGCTAGTGCAAAATGGATGTGTGTGGCATAATATTATGATAATTGGTACTGGTATATGGCATATGTAGGTGTGTGGGGAGAGGGGATTACATATGTAAAAGTGATCTCTTCTTTTCAGGATGTCAAAGTAGTCCTCAGCCTGAGGGTGCACTTGAACTGAACATTTCAAACAGCTGTGCAGTGCAATCCCAAGC
>NW_015219277.1:0-1214 GCF_001447785.1 Gekko japonicus | reverse complement strand
AGTCCTATTCATGGCAGAAGGCCTGGGAACTTTCTAGCTTGCTTGTTTTGCAATACGCAGCTAAGAGAGTGATTGCTTTGCTCTGGAGAACTGAGAGCAAAGGGAAATTTATATCAACTTTAGAATAATAGGTACGTGGTAGTAAGAGCCTTGAACTGTGCAATTCAGTTTATACATATCTGCTCTAATTGGTGATTTTAAAATTATGTACATGTATTACAGAACATCATACTCTGTGGTGAAACAGGACAGAGAAATAATTACAGACTGCTCTGTAACCTAAAGCGAGTCAATGGAACACTGTATCAATGATGCATATTTACACTTCAGTTGAGAATACAGACCAGCAGTTAGTTGTGTCTAGTTGAAACTGACATATTATCTCAACTGTTTTTCGAGGACAGGTTTGCTCTAAACTGGGGCACACATAAGCCGTCAATCCTTAAGGCACTAATCCTGCAGTGTGCATAAAACTGGGTTTTCCGACTGAGGCTGGCTGGCTCCCTTGAAAGACCTGTAATGTTGCCATCAGGGCAGGGGCACTGCTCACGCTATTTACTTTATTTTTAAGGTTTCTGGCTGCCTCTCACCCACTGTGCTATGGGGAGCAAAACCCAGGTTGACCACCAAGTATATACTAAGCACAGCCAGTCACAGCTCCCTGACAAATATGTGATTATGGTATCAGTGTTAATAAGCATGTATTTGTCTCTTTTGTCTCTCCATCTTTTTAGGTGTACACTTAGAACACCCCAAGCATACAGAAGAGATTGATCTTTAACCTGGATTTTCAACCTCGCATCTAGCCATAGCCAACTTTCAAAGTCAGTTTCCTGAGGGTTCACTTCACACTATCATTTGATATATGGTAGACATGTGATAAAGTCACTGTTGGCCTCCCGGAGGGCTTTAGTGTGGTGTACTGGACCATTTCTAATGGGTTTTTTTTAGATTCTTGACTGGTAATTTTTAACAGGAACAATTATTCTGAATTGAGCAAGGGGGCAACAAGTCATCAATATTAACTCATTGATAAACACAGGCACTGTTCTTCAACCTCACTGTTCCAAAGTGAACAGCAAGAAAGGATCCATCATCCCCCCCACCCATTATGCACTTCATTTTCTCACTCTGAGCAAGCCAGAGCATTGGTGGGCTGGAAGCATTTCTGAAATGGAACCAGGGCATATGACTTTCACTTCTGGTTTCAGGAG
>NW_015219276.1:0-1214 GCF_001447785.1 Gekko japonicus | reverse complement strand
GGAATAAATTGGGAGTCTGGCTTGCGTCATCCACAGGTTTCTGCTGACATAAGGGATTTTAGTCTGGGGAACGGAACTTCCTTGCCTCCCCCCCCCCAATTACTGTAGCCCGTAATACTTCCTGAAATGCCTGATCTTGAGGGAAAAGCGACTTCTGGGAAGTGCATGGGTGGGGATCTGAAGGGGAAATCCTCCATGGGATCCAAGTAGTGTGGGAAACTGAAAGGAACTGTTTGGCCTGTATGAGACACTTGAAGGAATAAAATAATAAACAGAGGAACTCCTTTGTTTCACTAATAGACCTGTAATGATAGCATAATATCAGAACTGCAGGCTTTCACATCCCCTGGAACTCTTCTACAAATTGGGTGTACAGCACAAAAAGGGGTGGGTGGGGAAAAGATGTTTCAGACCCCGGTAGAGAAGCCCTCAGACTTCAGTTTGAAAAACTAAAGTTGTCGATTTAAAGAAGGGTGTATCTTACATATTCAGAATAGTCCAAAGCCTGTTAAAATAGAATTCCAGTCAAAGAAATTCACACGAAGAACAATCCTGTTAGTCAATTTACCTTTTGAAGTCAAATATTTCTGTGAAATGAGAGAAGAGGTAAGCTGGGCTTCTGCTGACAGAGTTTTCCAGAATCTGGGAGCTATGACAGTTGAAGGAACAAGTTCTCCTGGAGGTTAGCTACACTTGGTGAATGGACGGAATCACCCAGAGGGATTTGTTGCCTGATCTAAGCTGGCGAGCTGGTGTATATGGGGAGAACTAGTCGTCCGTCCCCCCCACCCCCAGTGTGTTGCAGAGTTAATTGGATTGGGTGGTGTCTGGTGCAAATCAAAGTTTCAAAGTGCACCAAAGGCTTCAGCGATAGTGGGTATTGGGGGAGGAGCTTCTGTGGACCTTCTTTTCTTCCCTCATTGATGCTCTACCTTAGAACCCTTCCAGTCCCTTTGCGTTTAACTTGTTCCTTTTGACACTGTTGTCTGACCTTGCTCTCATCTTTTAAGAAGGTATACATTCTGGCGTGGCATACACCTTGTGCAGAAGATGGACCAAGATGAAGAGGTCCTTTCAATAAGTGGGGAAATTATGCTGTTACCCGAAACACAGGTGGCCCAAAGGGAAGTGTAGCTTTCCAAAACCAACTACAGCACAGGGTTTATGAAGACAAACATGTAACCACAGGTTTTTCCTCAAGTAGTCTCCTACTA
>NW_015219275.1:0-1214 GCF_001447785.1 Gekko japonicus | reverse complement strand
TCTTAACTAAATATTTAATTTTAGTTGTGTCGTCCAAAATGTAAAGAAGACAGTAATAGTTAATTACCCTGATCCATTCTGTGCACCCACCTAACCACTTCTTGGCTTGTCAGTAGTGCTCAGTAGGGTGCTTTGGGGAAACTTTTTATATAACATTACTAAATGTAAGACTAGGTTGTCAAAACCATGGGAGCAATCTGTTTGCCAATCTGTGCTGCCTGCAGATACTTGCATTGCATCAGAACAATAATTGCCAGAGCATCCTGTTTTTGTTACAGACTTTTTTGTCAAACCACTTACAATAAGCATTTTTACTTGTTGCAGATAAACTTTCTTTCTGTGCAAGGCCATTTCTAGTAAGATGAATAAACGCTTATTGTAATTTAAGGGATTTCTCACTGTAGCGATGTGTGTGTACGCGCACACGTGCATGTGTGCATCTACAGTGAGAAATTCCTTAACTGTGTTCTTGAATAAATTTTAACACTTTCTCTTTGTGAAACTGATGTATGAATTGTCATGCCTGCTGAAATGCTATCGAAAATACTCTTGAGAATTTAAATTGGCCTTGTCTAAGCCATGCCCCGCTGAATAGAGTTCCAAACTGAGGGCATAACCTCTGGTTTGCTAGCAGCTGGAATTGTTCTACTTTTTAACATTTTAAAATGATGTATATTTAAAAGTAAATAGAAAACATCATCTTTTTTGATCTCATCCAACTCTTTGAGGAAGGTCACTGCAATTTCTTTTTTACAGATAGAAAATGCAAAACAGATAATACAAATCCTCACATGTTCACAGCCTGGGCCTTTAATGGATTTTCACTTCTAACCTCAGAACTAGAGTTGAGCTGTTGTTTTGTGGTGTGAGTGTATATGTTTTGTCATTTGACATTTTGGGGTACACTTAGTAGTAGCCAGTTTCTTTCAGAGACCCTTTATCTGACAAATCTCACTTATATTAACAGTGAGAGAAATACTAAGTGATGTTCAAGGCCTCTGAAAGCTTATAAGAAATGTCAAGAACAAAGAAGAATGGAACCATTCATATCTCCTAAGTTGTGGTTGGAAGGCATGTCATGTAACAACCTTGGTGAAGCCAAGCAGGTCTGAGTCCCTGCTGGGAACTTAAATGAATATAGATTTAATAAATATGTATTTAAACCACACTGGAGTTCTACTAGCATACATGATCTCCTTTCTTCTTAAGAGGCT
>NW_015219274.1:0-1214 GCF_001447785.1 Gekko japonicus | reverse complement strand
AGTGAAATGAGAAGAGAAGCCCTTGTGGGCAGGAGAACATCAGAGTTCCCTGGGCGGTTAGCAATAGCTGGGACTATACTATGTTTGTCAGATAAGGTGTTTACATGCATAACCCCCCAAATAATGTCAATCCCCTCCTGGCTCAAATAAATATCATGATATTCTACATCTTAGTTACACTTTTCTTTATTTCTTTCTTGGCCTCATAGGCAAACAATAAGGCTCAGTAAAGAAGCAGCTGACTTTTAGTGTCTGCTGCATGTGGCCCACCTCCCATACGGAGCCTCAGAGCTATTTAATTACTGCATCTCCAAGGGTCACTGTTGGGCTAATGAATCCTCAGCACTGAGGTATCCCTTCTCCTAATGAGCAGTAATAAAAAGCATTTAGTTGACGAACGCAACATAAAACTCTGCGTTGTTTCACTGCATCTGCTTAATAAGGGCCCAGTTTGATATCAAGTTACCGCTTGCTCAGCCGAAGTGCTCCATTTTCAGGGGGAGAGCTGTGAGCTGGGAGTATCGAGAGCTGTAATATGGAAATTCCTTCCTCATATTCTTTGCAGTATTGTGAGATTACTTAATTCATTTAGCTGAGCGAGGCTGATCTCTCTGCCAACTGTTTCAGAAAATATACCACAACGCTAAGCAACAAGCCCCACACAGGGGCGACTCAAACAGTATCATTTTTCCTGGGACCAGGCTATTAACAGTTGCTTTGGGGATTTCAAAAGAGAGTTGTAGATAATGTTACTGACAGAGATTGCTTTGATATACACTTTGTTCCTCAACTATAGTGCCAGATACTATTTTCTAAACACCAGCATTTGCTCAGGCACAGAAAGAAAAGGGGCAGAAGTGAACTGTGAACATTCCCACCCCTCTTTCTTATTGTATCAGGAAGACATGCTATATAACACTGTTAGCTGTTTCAGGTTAATGAAATATCTGTGCTGATTCTCACTTTAGTTTCTGTACTCAAGTATGAATACCATTTTACAAAATAAACAAACATCACATCACGTCTGAAAGGAGCAGGTGTCTAAAAATGAGCACATGTGTCTTTAAAGTGCTTGAAATATTGACCTCATCCTTTCCCAGTCATTGCATCCTAATATCACTGGGTAAAAGGCAAATGTACTCAGATTCCACACCTGGTTATAAAAAGTAAAATGAGAATCAGCTCTAAGCTGTGTTAGCTGCAGGTTGAGGGCT
>NW_015219273.1:0-1215 GCF_001447785.1 Gekko japonicus | reverse complement strand
GTAAAAGGCAGCTTCATGTGTTCATGTGTTTACCTCTTGGACCAATGTCCCATACAAACAGAGAATATGCTACAGAATGTGGCCCACATATCTCCCTGTCTGCACATTTTGATGGAGATTTGGCACTGGTGGGCAAGCAGTCTTGGAGGAATCTTTCTGATCTCTTTGAGGAACCATTGATGAGTTTCTGAAGAATGTCAGGGTTCCCAAGAACACAGCTGGAAAGAGGAAAGACGATCCAACCCTAAAGAACAAGCCATTAAACATGATTTGAGCTTTGGCATTTTTAAAAAAAGTGTAAACTGGTGAGGAGAAAAGTCACCCACGTGGGGCTGCCAGGTCCCCATTGTCTCAAACCCTGGAGTGGGGAACTACCTGTTGATGTCCTTTTGAATGGTAGCACTTAAGCACCACTGATTGTACGACATGGTATCTCTATGTGGAGTCACAATCACATGCTCTTGAAGAAATGGGCTTCCTTACAACATTGCATGGAAATTAACTCTGCGCTGAATGCAAAATACAGTTACGCCAATAGTGTCAGATCATTGCCTCTCGTTTACATGTGCTGTAAAGCAGGCAGGCGTGGACAAGAAGCTATCAACTTTGTGAGCTAGCTGACTGCCCAAGTTGCTGCCTTGAGAAAAAGTCCCAAGCCTCAGGACCAAAGCCTTATGCCTGCCAGCCCTGCAGCTGCGCAGGAGTTGCTGTACTCTGATACACAAGGCAGGTCCTGCCTTGAGTTGGGTGCCTTACATCTTGGAAGCCTGAGGTGACAACAGAGCAGGAGTTGTGCAAAAGTTAGATAAATTAGAGTTTTAAGACTTCAGAGTATGAGGGGCCTATCTAAATACAGACAAATTACTAAAAATTGCTAAATTACCGTTTGGAGGGATTGCTTATAGGGCCTCTTAATTTTAGGGCTCCAGTGCATCTTAATCCAGCCTTGGGTGGCTCTGAGAAATCAAATATAAATAGAGGACACAAATCTTAAAGCACCTAGGAAACCATGCATGAAAAACCAACACATTTAAGCAATTTCTGAGTCACAACTGCAGATAAAAGCCAGGGGGAGGGCAAGAGGAAAATAAACCTCAGCAGAAGGTCTGAGATATTTGTTTTTTTGTTTCACCCGGGCACCTAAAGCTCAGCAGGCTTGGCAAAACATTGTAGGGAGGAAGTTCCATATTGTAGGTGCCACGACTAAGAAGACCC
>NW_015219272.1:0-1215 GCF_001447785.1 Gekko japonicus | reverse complement strand
CTGCTCACCTAAAATTGGATTTGAGGAGCCGCGACAATGAAAAACACACAATGGCATACTGTATATTTACAAAATAACATTTCATTCTTCACTAGAGTATTGTATAAATAAATGTTACTCTTAGCCACAATCACTAAATGCAGTGAAGCTAGAGTCCATTCACAGTGTTTAAGGTAGCTGCAAATCAATGCACATGCTCTTACCAATGAACAAACCCAGAAAGAACAGCTGTCCATTTCTAATTAGGCAATGTCAGCAGATAGATTCAGTTCATTTGAGATGTTTAAGTATGTATGCTTGCCTGTTACCAACCAAGAAACCTAAAAATACACACAGTTCTGGTGTAACGTCCGCTGCTCTCCAAAGGTGTGGATCACCTGATGTTATTGTACATACTACAATCAGCTGACTAGAACTGTCAAAATGTGTTTCGAAATTCTGTCACAACTGTAGCAAACAACCCAGTGACCGATGTTTGTACAAACAACTACGATCATAATAATGACTTGAAATAGAAAGTTCTAAGTATTCCAAGGGTAATCCAAATCCTTCGCTGCCCTCTTGTGTATCCAGCTACTATAGCTACACTATTACTCTGAACAGGAGAATCATAACTCATCCCCAAAAGGATGTTTTTTATTCCATACATTTAACTCTCCTTGTTTATTTAAGGTCAATGGTGGTTTTCCTATTCAATGCTAGAGGCTTTAGATAAAGTAAGGAGCAGAGCATGAAAGAGGATTGCTGCATTACAGCTGTTGCAGTTCGATCACTTTAAACACTACCACTTGTTTTGAGACAGCTTAATCCTCAAAAAGGCAAAAGTGAAAATATTTTTGTAAAACGTGACACTTAACAGATCAACAGAAAAAGATACCTTGTAGTTACTGCCTTAAAAAAGAATTTTGTGCCATTCAAGTCTTGGTTTGATTTTTGTTCAGAATGTTGAGAATGGGCTAACAAAAGTGTTACAATTTTATACACAGAAGACCAGAGTACTACACTCACTGCCCTGAGCCTCAGTCAGAAAGGCAGACTACACAAAATAAATGAAAACTGTTAATGCTTAGCTATTAAATATGCACTCAAGGAAAAATATGGCTGTAGCAGTGTAAATGTTACATTTATATTAAGCAAATTAGAATGTTCCACAGGCAGTCAGTAAGACTGCAGACAGATGACCTGCTATTATATAGGTAAAGGTAAAGGTTCCCT
>NW_015219271.1:0-1215 GCF_001447785.1 Gekko japonicus | reverse complement strand
TTCACAGGATAAGCCTGCCTTGACTGTATTCTAGGCAACTGTGACTTCAATCTGTAATATTTACACATTTGCTGGCAATTCCTACATAAGATACTCACTGTGACAGACAGAGGAAACTTCTGAGCCAAAAAAATAAATAAAATCCTTGTAAACCGTACTCATCCTCAATCAAATCACTCTAATTCTTTTACCTCTGATACTGAATTTGATCTGGGATGAACTGCAGGATACTGTTATTAATTTGTAATAAAAAGAACCAAGACAGAGGAGTACATTAGGTCATCATCTTTGGGAAACACATCTTGAATGCATTTCATCTTTTTTAGATTGATATATCAAACGATCTAAAGCAGCTTAGCATGTCTCTTCTCTCCTCCTAAAGTCCGCAGAATGGAATCCACCATAGGATGTTAAGGCTTTTTATTAGAGCTAAAATTTCCGGTGTCAGATTTCTTGTAATTTCAGAGTTATTTCCCTTCTGTCCTGTAACTTGCAAATAGCAGTTCCCAAAGACAGAATGCTCATAGTCATATCATAAAGGTTATAATGCCTTTTTATGGAAACAGATTTTTCCTCCTGCGATAATCCCAAAGCAGTCCATAAAATTGAAACTTAAACTGTACTGTACATCCAGTGTAATAAAAAATAAAATAAAATATAGTTGCCCTAGGAAAGGGGTCAGTATGCTCAAGGCTCATTCTTTTTTAGTTAGACAAATTAGTATTTCATGATAGAATTTTTCCAGCCACCTCAGTATCCTCCAAGAGGTCTGAATTAGAAGATAAGAATAAGTAATAGGAGGGGGTTCTAAGGTCTTATTCAACTCTTTTGCAGAAGATGTAATTCCCTCATTGCACCAGATTTCTGTGTTCTCTATTTCAAGTTCATTCCTCTTTTTTAGGAATGCTTTAGAAAAATACAGTCACTCACTGTTGACATTTACCTTGTTCCCAGTGCTTGTTTTTTGTTGAGTTGAACACCTCATATGATTGCTTCAACAACTGGCTCACAATTCAAACTGAACTGCTTTTTGAGTAGTTTTGCATCAACACAGTGGGTGCATTCATTGTAATGAATGGAAGGGAAGCCACATACATATGGCCTAGAATCATCATAGGCCCTGACAGCATGGTGGTTTAAGTATCAGACTAGGATCTGGAAGAATGAGGTTTCACTCCCTCCTCCCGTGGGTGACCTTGGGCCAGTCACTATCTC
>NW_015219270.1:0-1215 GCF_001447785.1 Gekko japonicus | reverse complement strand
CTGCCCTGAGCCCTCTGTGGGGAGAGGGTACAGGATATAAATAAAATAAAATGAATGAATAAACTCCCGAATAAGTCTTCACTGATGGAGGAGAGGGGAATCGTGTATGCCACCTTGATACCCTTGAAGGGTGGGTGTCATGAAATGTCATAGAATGCCTGGAAATGCTTTACCCATCGAAGGGAAATGTTAATTTGACACACCCTTTTTGCCATTCTAAAAATATTTTCCATTCACTGAACAGAAAATTTAAAGGTTATCCCTCCAACTTTCACAAGGTAGACCAAACAAACCAAGCTCTGAAAAATGGGGCGTCGCTATTTCTACCCCCCTCACGGAAGGGGCGATCTTATGACAGGAAAATCACCTCTTCCTTATCTCTAAACCTGCTGATAATTAACACCTTTTCCTGGCACTCGGGTAAAAATGAGCCAAGGAGAGAGAATCCGTTCTGCTGGATTCCGTCATCCATCTGGTGGGTGCCGAACAACTGACTGAAGTAGGGCAGGCCGTCGCACACAAATGGCCCCAGGTAAGCCAGCGTCGCACTCCTGTGGGGTTATCAAGCGGGCCAGCCCTGGAAGGCAGAGGCAAAACCTTCCGCTGGGAGAAGTTCCTGTTAAAGTGCTTGCGCCGCATCGCTGGGATTATCCCCCACCGCACTAACGTATCATCTGGCTTTAAAAACTTCAGCCCCTCTGGCAACGTATACACTAAAAAATTCTATTCCCTCCCATGCGCCCCGTCTTATCCTTTAGTTCTGTCTTCCAATTGCGTCGCCTCGCAGTCATTGGCTGAGGCCTGCCCCTCGCCACCAAACACCAGGCTGGATTAGCTGCGAGCCAATTGCTGGGGGTCAGGATTAAGAGGCCGGCGTGCACTTTAATATAAGCTGCCTATAATTAATGGCATTATTAATAGCTTGACTGAAAAATTCATTAAAAAATCCATTAAAAATAAATACCCTTTTACAAAAGGCACTGCCTTGGGTAAGAAAAACAGGGGGGGAAGAAAAGATAAAGCAGAATTGATTGGTGGTTTTCAGTTCACAGTAAGACAGGCCATAGTTCAAGCTGATTAAAATTGAACATTCGAGATTAAGCGCGCTTGCCAAAATATTCTCTGTAGTTACTTAATATGAAAATATTATAAGATGTCACGTTTAACATCCTTTATGTGTAAAGGAGTTGAGGGTATGATACACAGAGTTGTATG
>NW_015219269.1:0-1215 GCF_001447785.1 Gekko japonicus | reverse complement strand
TTGACCTCTCCCAAAGTACAGAACTTCACAGTGCAATCATAAACAGAGCTGTACCTTTCTAAACCAATTGAAGGATGTATCTCTGCTTAGCATTGCACTGTTAGGTACTGCTGATAATGAAGTCCACATACTTCCTCCACCTGGTTTTGGAACCATAAACCTTAGGGAACACGCTAGATCAGATAATCAATTACATGGCTTACTGCTATTTTAGAGTAATATAAGACCTCTTTCCACATTCCATGCCCATGTCACTCCCAAGTCAGCAAAGATCTGAAAACATTGTTTCATTATTTTAGCACACCACTAGAATTCAAGAGTCAGTTACCATGAAGTGTGTCGTTACAGGTTGACACAATCAAAAAAGATAATGACAGATGATCACTAGGAGATAGATCTTTCTAAGAATAATGACTCCAGGACTGTGGTAGAAGGAGGTTTATGATGATAGTGTCATTAATATTTGTACTTCCATTAACTGAACAGCAAAGATATTCCATTGTTATAATTGGCTGACTTCAATAGGGGAGTCTTTCAGTAGTTGTCTCAAGATTTCCATCACATCAAAGGACGTTGTATAAAGAGTGTTCCCATTCAATGCAATGGATGTTCTACGCTGGTAAATGGGCTATTAACATTTAATGTAATCCCTGCTGGCTTGTTAATCACCAAAATCTATCTCTTACAGTGAAGATGCATAGCTGTCAAGTTCAATTGCCTCAATGCGTGTTTAAAGTTGTCTTGGAATGATCAAGACTTGAGGCTTGACCTCCAGTGTGATCAGTACATTTTGATTTGGAAAATCCAAATGGTACTCACACCCTTCTTCTAATTAATATGGGCCATGTCACTTGCACATTCTCCTGAGCAAGCCTTATTGAAGTAAATGGGAGTGGCACAAGAGCATTATCATTCCTATCAATGAGACCTGCACAGGAGATATTCCCAGTGGATTGTGGCCCGTGGATCAGCTCTGTCTCTCACTATGCTGTCCTTAACTCTTTAAATCCACAACCAAAGATGACCATCTGACTCTGCTTCATGATAGAATCACCTCTGTGGTGTGACTGAACTATACATGCTGAAATGAAAACTATGGATTCATACGAATGTATATGGATAGCTAGAAAAGATCTAGACCAGAGGAATCTCCAAGGTTACTTGTATAACAACTGACTTTCTTGTTGCATTCTATGGCCTTTTCACCTGACTGTT
>NW_015219268.1:0-1215 GCF_001447785.1 Gekko japonicus | reverse complement strand
CTGTGCGACTGAACAAAAAAAAAAAGTAAGGATAATACACCAATTAAATGGGAACACTGGTATGTGATGCATTGGCAGGATCTCAGGGGTGGATGGTTGACATGTTCCATACATAAATATCTCTAGTATTTCATTAGGAGTGAAGATAATTCACTCAAGTTGTAAAGATATTGAGAAATAGCTGGTGGATAGGAGAACTTTAAAGTTTGACCTGACCTTTTATGTAGGTATTTAAATATTTTTATGGGGGGGGGAATAGGATATGAAGACAACTTCCAACCATAATAGTAGATAGATAGTATGGTGAAAGATTTCTGATGCCCTTAAAGGGAGATATTGGTATATATATTATATAGAGGCAGGGAACTTGTGATCTATGTGCAACCACCAAGGCTCTTACAGTTCTGAGCAATCATTTTGTCTTTCAAGCATCACAATGGCAAAGATAATTTTGCATATAGAAGTCCTATGGAATGTGCAGTTCAGTAATACCGTTGTAAGTTATAATCACCTAAAATGCTTTTTGAAAGAGCTGGTAGTGATCTTTACAGGGTGTTATGTAGGAGTTCTCAGACATGAAAAGTATGTCTGGCACCTTTTAATGCTGGAAGGCTTGATTATGGTTTTAAAATGCTGAAATGCTGACTGATACTATGCTAACTTCTTTTCTGGGTACAGGTGTTGAAATATACCAAAACTCATTAAAAGTTTAGGATAAAATAGACTATAAATAACACTTTACTCTTCTGATGTAGTTCTGGCAGCGATTTGTGCATGACTTAATCATACATGGAAAGATCCATAATAGTAAGAGCAGGTCTTCTTGAAAAATAAGAGCTTGGATTCTGTAGAAGATTAAAGGCACAAATTGTACAACTGTAATTTTGTTTCTCGTGGCCACAATTTTCTGCTGGCCATCAGTGTTGGGACCTGGAATGAGTATATTTTTTTTCAATTGGAAACTAGCATTTTACGGAATGTGTTACTTGGAAACTTGTATCTCAAAAATCTTTGTGAGAATCTAGTGAAGGAGAGGGAGGTTTGGGACCCATTAATTTTGAAAGGAACCCTCTAATCTGCCTGTGACTTTTCCAGTGTTAATTTCAATGGGTTCTTATTTTTAAAATGAATTCATCATTTTTTTGCTTAAAGCTAGGGTGACTCATCGTCCCCAAGCTGAAATGCCACATGCAGATTTGTTCCTAAAAACTACAA
>NW_015219267.1:0-1436 GCF_001447785.1 Gekko japonicus | reverse complement strand
GGTATAAATCCAATCTCTTCTGTCTTTCTTCTTCCACCTTCAAGAGTTGATGAGTAGTAATTGATAAGAATTGGGATTGCTACATGCTCAGATAAAGCAAATATTGTGAAACTAATTGTTTTCAGCACGCAGTATTCGTTGCGTGTGAGCGATTACAGAAGAAAAATTTCTACAGAATTACTACAGTAAACGTTTTTGCAACTTATTTTTATTGACGTGTTGTTATTTTTGTCATGGGTGTTGTTTTTGGTATTCCACTTCCTCGCGCGATCTCTCATTTTTGGCTAGGCCTATGGTTGAGGCAGCGGCAATTCATCTATACTGGCCTCCCCTGCTCTTCCCACTCTATTCCACCATGGCTTGATTTCCTCACCCACCCAAATGCTCTGCTGTGGCTCCCACAATCCAAATCCCTTGGGTCGTTAATCATGCGGTAAGTAAAGGTAAAGGTTCCCTTGCTCGAAAGCCAGTCGAGTCCGACTCTAGGGTTGCGGTGCTCATCTCCGTTTCAAAGCCGAAGAGCCAGCGCTGTCCGAAGACGTTTCCGTGGTCATGTGGCGGGCATGACTAAACCCCAAGGCGCACGGAACGCTGTCACCTTCCCACCGAAGGGGTACCTATTTATCTACTTGCAATTTCTTGCTTTTGAATGGCTAGGTTGGCAGGAGCTGGAACTAGAGATGGGAGCTCACTCCATCATGCGGCAACTCGGGTCTCGAACTGCTGAACTACTGACCTTCCACAGCCTGCAGTTCAGCGTCTTAACCACTTGAGCCACTGCAGCTCCAATCATGCGGTAGACGCCATCAAATAGGGCTGCCATTTCCCCTATGGGGTGGGGGTTTGCCCACTTTCGGGCCCCCAGATCTGCTGGCCCTAACCTGACGGGGGAACCCTGCCCCCAAAGCGCCCAGTCCAAGATAATGCGCCCAGCGCAAGTTCATCACCCAGAGGTAATGTCATCATGCAGGGCATGTTGTGCGTGTGGGAGGGGGGACGGTCAATCATTTAAGGAAAAACCATAGAGTTTTTCCTTAAACAATAGAGTGTGCCCTGCACAATGACGCCACTTCCAGTGATGTTTGTAACTGTTTAATAATAACATTATAGATGTTAATGTTGTACTATATTCCAATTATGTTGTATGTTTTAACTATGTTGTAACTCACCTTAAATCCGCTGTGCTGGGGATGGCAGGCTAAAAGTCTAACAAACAAACAAATATTTAGAAAGCACCTTTGCCAGTTCATAATGCAGAAATCTGGATATTGTTCTTATCCGTAATGTAAAATAAAACTGCAGTACAGTAAGTCATTTCCTCCGCCCAGAGAGCTTGGGGACTTGCAGTTCTGCAAATGGGGGTTTAGGAATATTTGAACCGAGAATTCTCAATGCTCTCACACAGCTATAGAGGAAGGTAAAGGTAAAGGTTCCCT
>NW_015219266.1:0-1215 GCF_001447785.1 Gekko japonicus | reverse complement strand
ACTGCTCCTGGCACAGGGAGATGTTTTATTTTGCTGCCAGTCGAGATCACTTGCAGAATATTTGTTTTGTTAAATGGCGCCGTCAATAGCCCTCGCCGCAAAAGAACTATTAGCTACGGGGAAATAGACTTGGGCTCTGCGGAGGGGAGGGGGGGGGGCGTTTTGGTAGATGCCTCTTCCCATCCGGCTTTAAAAGCGCAGGGCCCGCAGAAAGAAGGCGCTGTTTAAGGCCCGGCTTGGGACCTCTGAATGGGAAAGGGCTCTTCGCGCCCGCCCTGGCCTTTATGGTGACGCGCCGGGCCTTTCCCGATCCTTTCTGAGTGATCTTAATTGCTCCTCGGCTCTCAGGAAAGGAAGACGACCCCACTCCCCACTTTCAGCCTTTTCAGCGGGGGCTGCAGTGCATGACAGTTTATAGCCAAAAATTTCCTCCAGCCCCGCGGCTATAAAAGTCTCCCCCGCCTGAAGTCAGGCTCTCCTGGGTACGTGAGGGAAGGCCGTCTTCCCGCGGCCCGAGCCCCGCCCCACTACCCGCCACTGTCTGCCCGAAGCGTCATTGTTATGGCCCAGTGGAGGGGGAGACACAACAAGGCCCAAGGACTGCTGCTCTAGCTAGACTCTCCCCCGACGGAGGTTTTCAGCTGCAGGTATGGCTGCTCCTTGCATCAGGCGAACAGCTCTGTGCGGTGGGGAAAGCTTGCCTTCTCTCTCGGGCCAACACATGTTTGTCCAGTTCCAGAAGTGCCCTTGTATTGTCAGGTCAGAACGGGACACAGAGGAGTGCTTTCTCATCAGAGGCGAAGAGGGTGCCGTTCATGAATGGCAGGATCACCTACATCATATTGCAATTCAGGCATGCTTAATTCTTGCATCCATTGTGCATTTTTCTCATTTCTCTCTTACTACAAAGCCAGGGCCCACTGGAAAACTATTTGCTGGTGTGCGTTAAAATAGGTTATACACTTTCCTCCGTTTTGTGCACCTTAAGAGCTTCCACAATCTGGTCCCTTCCCTTTCTCCTGATCCTTACTTTTAACAGGCAGAGAATTCCCATAACTGGCTACATGTACAATACCATCCAAAGGCAGAGTTACAGCCTTCAAAGCCCATTGACTTCAGTGGACATAGAAGGGACAGGGAGCATCTCTGCTTAGGATGACGCTGTTAATGTATAACAATTGTGCCGCTCTGATTGACTAGCGGGGCTCTCTGCCT
>NW_015219265.1:0-1216 GCF_001447785.1 Gekko japonicus | reverse complement strand
CTGGTTGGCTGCAAAGTTGCTTCACAATGTGTTAAAGTGTGTGAATTGACCTGCATGTAACTGTGCAGAATTTCAGCCCCAGCCAGCCAGCTAATAACCTAACAGCGTCTCTGTCTGTGCTCACTTCTGAAATAGCAGACTTTAAAAAAATATATATCTACAATGGGGAATGAAAGGGGAAAAGTCCAGGCAGGAAAGAAAAAAAGCTCAGCAGACAGAACCACATGACTGCCACACTTAAGAGATTCAGGCCTGTTTAAACAACACATGATCCTCCCTAATTCAGATTCAGATGTTAATTAGTGCAGAAGCCAACTTATGGAGGAAGATTAATGTGAGGGAAATATCTATAAAGCCTCCATTGTATTGTGGGGAGGCAACAGCAGGCACCCTAGGCTTCCTATAGCAACCAGTTTCTTCGAGCCCTTTTAACCATTTCTCATTCCTCCATCGTGTGGAGTCTTTTACAGATGCTGTTAAGTTTCATTTATCTTTTTTAATTCTTTGACTTTACATGATTGTTTCGGACTCTGGTGTCTTTGCCTCTTTGATCTTGTTGCACTTGTCCCTTTTATTCAGTTTATTCTGAAATAATTCTTGCAGGAAGATGAAGCAGGGCTCCAAACGCTTTCTAGTCATTGTGTGTTTGGGTTTAGATTTGGTCTCTGTAAGGCTGCAGAACTTTTCTTGGACTTTCTGAGGTCCTGATGCTTTATTTATTTCTCTGCAGCATGAGGAAAAGAAACTGGGATGACTCCTAGTTGGGTAATTTTTAGCAGAGTAGCGTTGCAGTTTTTCATCGGAACCTACATTTTTTGGTAGAATCACATTGACTCATTCTGAACTGTGACAAATTTCTGAACGCCGATAGACTGGAACGGCACTCGCACAGTGACTGCTGTAAAGTTGCTTGCTGCATGGTTTCTCTATTTTTTTCTCTCTGTGTGTGGGGCCTTGATTTTTTAAAAATTAAAGTATTTATAAGCTTGCCTTTCTCCGAACACCTCAAGACCCGATAACATAGAATACATTAAAATAAGTAATGTAAAAATACCAGAAGATCATTCCCTTTTTTGCCTGGAGCTGGACTGTCCCAGAAGCTCCACAGAATGTTTTACAGCCTTACTGGAAAGCCTGGAGGGGTAACAATCCCTTCTGACCTCTTCTGAGAGGCTGATCCCCAAGCATGGGGGTAGAAGAAGAAGAGATTGGATTT
>NW_015219264.1:0-1216 GCF_001447785.1 Gekko japonicus | reverse complement strand
GGCTCTGGTCCTCCTCCTCCTCGTGTGCATGGAGATCCAGATGCAGAGAGCCTCTTGTGGAGTCCCCACCCTGCCAGTTGTGCTGGGGCAGCCTGTTCTCTGCAAGCCAGGTTTTCTCATTTCACAGCCTGTCCCTGCTCAGGTTCCTGCTGTGTAGACTGCTCTCTCCAAGAGTAGGAGTGATGGCATAGGAATGTAGGCTTTCAAGTTACACAGAACGCTTCCTCAAGTTAGATGCTGATGGTTGCCCTACCTTGGGTTAAACGAACCTTCCTCCAATGTCAGTGGCCTTTCGGTTGTGGAAGAGTGGCTTAAGTTGGAGGGAGAGCCTTATAACAGACCTAATGTCCATTGGGATAAGAACCACTCAGGCTGGAGGAAGACGAAACATTGAAGCAGTAGGATACTGTGTCATTAAAAAGGGAGAAAAAGATACTTCTGGGCTGTGCAGTTTGAATTCCCCCTCTTCCACTTTATGATGATGATGAAGAAAGAGGTTCTTGCAGGCTAATTAGCTTAGAACTTGGCCTTGTGGAAAAGATCTTGGGCTGCGCAGAGACACAGCAGGGCAGAGAAACAAACAGAGTCCCTCCTTTGAGAAATGTAAAACCCAGCAGTTGTCAGAGGTCTGTTCCTAGTTTCTCTCTGTTCACTTGGCAATAATCTGCAAAGGAAGCCGGCAAGTTAAGAGAAGAAAAGTGTGACTTTCCCCAACGTTGAAACAGTAGGTGCCTCCTTGAGGGATGTCCATCTGGAAATAGTAATTTGGAGACTAAATATAGATGAGTGACTCATGGGGGTGGTTGGGTGGGGTTGAGGAGGAAGCGTTGTTTGGATTTTCCCTTTGCGGTGCGGTTGAGAGGGAAGTACCACCGAGAGCTCAGGAAGATCTTCATTCCATTTGGAAGATGGTCTTGTTCAGTCGCTTTTGGGCAGATCAACTGAAGCCTTTCGAAGAGTGTGCTCTGCTCTGTGTGTCAGTGTGTGTAACTGCACTGGTATTGTAAATGCAGCCATCTTCAGATGGCGCATAGGGAGGGGAAATTTAATTAAGCCATCCTGAGTGCACAAAAGGGAACCACATGTTGTCCAGGGCTTCTGGGACACAACGTAAAAACAATTCTTCCTTCTGCAACTTAACAGGATTCCTCTTGTGGGAGCTGCATCTTGGCCAAGCTTTACTTATTTATTGATTACTAGGAATAAGGCCCATTGT
>NW_015219263.1:0-1276 GCF_001447785.1 Gekko japonicus | reverse complement strand
GCCGTTCAGCGTCTTAACCACTTGAGTCAGTTGCAAAGGAGACTATTTAACATGACTTGTTTGGAAAGATATCTGAAATCCTGCTCTTTCTCCATCTTTAACGCTGTGATAAAACAACCAAAGCATCGGCATCATGTGTTTACCTCAAATAAAGAAGCCTGGGAAAAGCCAAAGACTGAGAGGAACAACAGGCAACATTGTATTCCGGATCTGTCCTAATTTTAAGAAAAAATAGTAAACAAAAAGTAATTCAGTTTTGTCGGGATACTTGTCTGTTTAAATCACCTAATTTGACTGTTCCATTATTTAAATGCCACTTTTCCATTTCAGAGACTTCAAAGCAGCTCACATTTAAAGCCAACAAAAATTATAATAATAAAACCCAGTACTATAAAACAATCACCTCAAGCAACATACTTCATCAAGACACAGCTGTAGGTTTGGGCACAGGATTTTGAACATCTGATCCTATTTCAAGTTGTGTAGAGATTTTTTTAAAAAACCTGTCCATATTTGGTGAACATTTAGAATGGAACTAGATTAGAGAATAGGCTGACTGCAATCTTTGCAATGATGTTGTGGTTGTTTGTTTCTAAAGGTAAAGGTTCCCTTGCTCGAAAGCCAGTCGAATCCGACTCTAGGGTTGCGGCGCTCATCTCCGTTTCAAAGCTGAAGAGCCAGCGCTGTCCGAAGACGTTTCCGTGGTCATGTGGCCGGCATGACTAAAACAACCAAGTTAATTCCCCAAAATCCAGGACGTATATATTTAAGGACTTCTTTTCTACTTGCTAATCACTGTAGAAGATGTGTGTGATCTCATGTCTCTAAATACACACAACCACAGCACACAATAATATACTTTTTTCCCTCAGAAAGAACTGCAATCAAAATGAAAATGAACTATGGACGACGGTGTTGCCATGATCAGTACCTCAGACTAATAACAGGGAGAGGCGGTGATGACAGGAGGGATTTGAACTGATGCGTACTTAACACCTCTCCATCAAAGTTCACCTCCCACATCCGCGAACCAGGTCGTGCACAATATATTAAAGGCTGCTGGCTTCCACAACGTCTTCCAGCTGGGAAAAAACAGGCTCCGTATTCCCCATCTCGCTCCTTGTTTCCAATTTTCCAAAACTTCTCCCTAATTCACCCAAAACATTACTTATTACAGGAAAAGTAATTAGTGACTATAACATATAAATAGTGAATATAACAAAGAAAATATAGATTTAAACAAAGCAGTATTATGGTATAATTTTAACATAGAACA
>NW_015219262.1:0-1216 GCF_001447785.1 Gekko japonicus | reverse complement strand
TTATGCACATAAGAGCTGTATATGAAATTTCATTTTTATTTCATTTTCCTAACCCAAGCACTAGATAGCTGTAGAAAATATATCTATTTCATCTAGCTTTGTTTGTTCCATCATTCAATATTGTCATTTATTTGTTTCTTTTTAACTCCCCTTATTTCTATGCATCTATGTTTCACTTCCAGTCACACGGCTTTATGGGATTTGTAGACGGCAGGCTGCATAAACAGTCATTCTTGCTCATATTTGTTTAGCTTACAAGAACAGAGATGGTTTGGCATAAAAGTCTTAAAGTAACATAGGAATACAGATGGTTTGAAGTGGAAAGGTTAAAACAATGTGAGAATGTAAACTGTGTGATACGCAGAGATCAAAAGATCACATACTGCAGCTATAACAAGCTATGTAAGTCTTGTCTGAGAATGTGGTCAACAAAAGCATGACAGATTTTGGAATGACGTCCCGACTACGTAGATTAGGATACTACAGTGTTGCAATATTGAACTCAGATTCTGGAAGGGGGGGGTCAGACCTCGTGTCAGGATGCACCTTGCATTCAGTCTTAGCAAGCTGTGACATTGCTTTATTGACTCAAACTGCCTTGCTGAAGAGTTAAATTCACTATAAATTATTATAATTATATTCTCTGTGTCACAGAAAAGCATTTTCATTGCACTTTACATCAAATTCTTGATCAGGCTGTGGCTGCTTATAAAATATGATCATTACTTTCAGAGTTCAGATCATTAAATTTATGGCCCAAATTACTAAACGCCTTGTCTTCAATGTGTAATCTGACATTTATTTCAAGGCTACTTTCAAGTCACTTCTAAGCCCTTTATTTAAATTACCTGAATTTTGTTCAGCTTTCACAAATTTAAAAAAGGATTAGTTGTCACTGGTGGGGAGGGGTTGTAAAGCAAATGCATAGGTTGCGTTAAGAAATGTTTAACATTTGAAATAGCTGAAGAAACTGAAAAACAAATGCCAATTTCAGTAAAGTTGGAATGTGTTTGGGATGGTTGCTGAGTGCTTCTTTTTAAATAAAGTCGGTGCTTTTAAAATTCTCAGAATGGGGGATTATTCTATTTATCTCTGTGGGATATAGTTGTCCCGTTGCTGCCAGGGGCCAACTAATGAGACTTATCATCTGTTCAAGGTATGGTGGGAATCCTGTCCTTGTCTCTTCTAGACAGTTCATCAGCACTGTTTACTGTCT
>NW_015219261.1:0-1216 GCF_001447785.1 Gekko japonicus | reverse complement strand
AAGTTTAAACCCACTGAAATCCCTGGGTGCACTGATACTTGTGTTGTTTTTGGAATTTCAGGATAAACATTTATTGAGAGTTTTAATGAGTGGCTTGTGTTAGATGGAAATATGAAGGGAAGATAAAACAATTCTGAAAATAATATAGTGCTATACAAAAGGGATTACCTCATTGTGAATACTGTTTTCTGGTTTGGCTATTGTCCTGAATTTAGATTGCTGCATAGCCAGTAAAGTCCTATCTCACCAGTCTAAAATGGGTCGTATGCATCAGCCCTGTATTCGAGATCAATGTATTCCATGCAGTTTATTCTATCTGGAGATCTTGGAGGGTCACAGAAAAACAGTGTTAATGGAGATAAATAGTCTTTTATGTGGAGATGGTACGATGCAGAATTCTTTTGAGGTGGGGCTGGTTTCTGATGTCCAGATGAGCATATAGATTTTGTATTGTTCACAAAACACACCTTGTTACGTGCTCAGTGGCTGTATCCATTACATCTTTGAAAGCAACTTGCAGTGTTTTTAAAATCTTTCACAATGTGCACAATGGAATCTGCTCTCTGTAGATTGACCAAACAGCCTATATTAAACAATAAGAGAACAGATCAACTTTACATCAGTGCAAGATCAGATCCATGTTCTGTAATGACCTCTCTGCATAACTGCAAGCTATTAAGCTATTAAGACTGAGTCACATAGAACTGACCCCCAAAGCTCTCCAAGAGAATACCCAAGGGCAAAGCATACCACCAATGCGACAGAAAAAGAAAAAAGCATAATCAGTTCTATGACATCATCAGTACATACTTTCATTGGCTGGAATAGTTTCTGAAGGCAGGGTGCTGTTGCCTAGCAACATCTGAGCAAAGGGAAACCATCCTCATGGTATCATGCAGGCTTTAACGAAATCCTGTTTTAACACTTCCCATTGTTGTTTTGTAACAGTGACCCAGTTTTGTTTTATGTCATTATATGAACTGAATACGTCTCTGTAGATCTGGGTGTTTGCATCAATAGCCTGACACAAACATCTGATCTTGTTTTGTAGAAGGAGTAAAAATAGATCTTTCATGCTCTTCCCCTCGTCATTAGTTACTGCTTATGGCTCCTGACCCCCCCCCCAATTTCTCTTGAACCACAGAAAGAAAAATGGGTCCTGCATAATTTCTCTGCACTGTCCACACAAATGACTTTACCCAACACACTTATAACT
>NW_015219260.1:0-1216 GCF_001447785.1 Gekko japonicus | reverse complement strand
CCAGGACATTTAAAAATCTCTTGCCCACTTTTGCAAGCTAAAGATGGCCCAAAAGTGGTGTCCATCCCTGCTTCCACTTCGGGAACTGTTCCAGCACGATCCCAGGTGAGGATGATTCATAGAATGGAAGGTTGGGAAGAGGATTCCAAAGAAGAGCCAGCAGAGACTGTTCCTGTTGAGGTGACTCGGGTTACCGAAACTCCACCTGCTTCTGCGGTGGTAGAGACTCCTAAGTCAGCTAATATTGCTTTCCTTGACCCCCAACAGGTGAACTGGTCAAATCTGAAGTTTTCCCAAGAGGTGAGGGTCAATAATATTGTTGTAATGGGGTTTAGAGATAGTGGCTCGGATTTGACAAGCATACATTGTTCCCTAGTTAAACCGGAGCAAATTCTGCCCCGTGAAATCTCTGTGGTTCCTTATGGTAGTGAACCTTTAGTGAGGCAGATAGCTAAGGTACCTGTGTGTTATCGTGAGTTTGAAGGAGAAATTACGGCTATGATACATGAGTCTAAATCATGCTCTGTTTCTGTGCTTATTGGTAATGATTTGGCATATAAAAATTATTGTGTACAAGTGTCTAAATCTAAAAACCTTCCTGGTGAAAAAGCTGACTGTGAGGATTTAAAATCGTTATCCTCTGTTGAACAATTTGGCCCAGTAAATGGCGCTGTTCTACAATCGGTGGAATGTAGTGAGTTGAAAGCATCTATTGATGTTCAGAACCAGGACGTTGTAGATCAGCAGAGTGAGGGGGAAATTGCTCTTAAAAATGCTGTGTTGGATTCCATTGATAGAGAACAATTTCAATCTGAGCAGCAAAAGGATGAGACCTTGGCTCAGTGTCTGCAGTCAGTTAATTGTGATCCTCGAGTTACTGCAGATCTGAGAATCAAATTTATTTTAGAAAATGGGACTCTGTATCGTGTGTGTAGAAAACAACATAATCAGGAAGTTAAACAACTAGTTGTGCCCCGGAAATTTAGGGAAATGGTATTAAAACTGTCCCATGAGGGATTGTTTGCTGGGCATTTTGGGCAAAAACGTACTCTAGAGAAAGTAACTAGATTTTTCTACTGGCCGGATGTAAGTGTTGATGTTAAGCTATTTGTGCAGTCCTGTTCAGTTTGTCAAATTGAAGGGTTTGGACGTGACCATCCTCGTGCCCCCTTGCAGCCTGCCCCTATAGTAGATGAAGTTTTCTCTCATTGGGGGG
>NW_015219259.1:0-1216 GCF_001447785.1 Gekko japonicus | reverse complement strand
CCACTTATTTACTGATTTATTTAAAATATTTCTAATCTGCCCTATCTCCTCAGTTTCAAGGCAGTGAATAGTCAGCAACCAAGTTGCAAGGACATAAATTATAATTGCCAAGTTAACAAATCTAGAAGGGATGAAAATACATGTTACAAATTTAAGAGACACAAGAAAGTACACAAGAATTAACACTAACAACCAGATCTGCTGGTCAATTCATCTTCCACCAAATTCACTTGGGGACAAAAATGCATTGCATGGCTCCCTAAATGTGGCAAGAAAAGGAACCCTCCTAACCCATTCTGGCTCATGATCTCACTGTGGCCATATGGACAGTTCTAAGGCAGGACACCTTAAGGAGGAGGCTGTATGAAGAACTTAAGAGACTCTGGGAGATGTGGTTTGTCAGATGTATGAGACAAGGGCTGTGAAGGGCTTTAGAGATAGCTACCATTTTGAATTGGGCCCAGGAGTAAATACGTAGCCAGTGCAATTGATGCAAGGCTGGAATTATATGATTTCAGTGGCTTACAGAATGAAATCTTGTTGCTGTATATTGTACCGACTGAATCTTATGAGATGTCTTCAACTACAGCCCATGGAGAGCTTGTTACAGTAGTCCACTCTGGAGGTTATGGTAGCATGGATCAATATACCCAGGTCAGCAGAATCTAGATAATGGGGCATCTCATGAACGAGATGTAATTGAAAGAAGATGCACCTAGAAATAGCACCGACCTGCTTATCCTTTAACAAAATCAGTTCCAAAAGCACATCCGAGCTCTTAATATACTGAAAGTTTAACCCCATTGAAGTTAGGTAAATAAAATCAGCCAAACATTCTGTCTTACCAACTAGTATTAAGTCCACTGAATACCCCATCCTGTAGTGTCGACATAGCATGGCTACAGCCCTCTCCACAGCAGTGAATCTGCTTGAGAGCAAGGGTTCCATGACTGCAGATTTCTTTTCAAGCAAGATGTGGTCAAGTGAATTTCTCTTCCAAGGAGGGGTGAAATGCTCTTCTTGATCTGATGTTGTTCTTACCAACACATCTGTTTAAGACTGATGCCAGTGACTGTCATATGATGCAGCAGCATAGTATCAAGGAGTTAAAGAAAAATGAAGTATTCTGGGTTGGACATAGTCCACCCATCACTTTTCAGGTGAACATTCCCTAGACTTCAATCGGTCTGTGGTCAGATGTGCATTTTAATCTGCT
>NW_015219258.1:0-1216 GCF_001447785.1 Gekko japonicus | reverse complement strand
AAAATAAAATATCAGTAAAATATGAAATACTCTAATCCAAAACAGATAAATGTAATGTTGGATGTTTACTAGCTACAACCTTGCGTTGAATCTTCTGTGAAGAATACCTTTTTGAGTGTAAAGAGCTCTTTTAAGTGTTTTACTACTTGCCTTGGAAGGGGAGGATACTAAAGAACATTCTTGCCCTTGATCCAGCAGAATACGGTGTCAAAGAATGATTTTTATATATGTAAGTAAGCACCAAATAATTTGCCACAAAAAATAAGGCTAAAATTCTTGAGCTCTTGAGAGTAAGTCCTAGTAAAATCAGTAGAAATGGGGCTGCATGGATTACAAATCCCAGTCAGGAAAATAACCATCCCATTGCAGAGGAAAAAATATAGTTTACCCACATCACAGCGCATTGTCACTATTTATGGCCCACAGCAACATACCAACACATTGCCTATTATTAACATGTTCTTTTCTGGTTCCAGCATGGTTAATGTGGGCTCAGCAGTAGCCAACTTCAAATTTTTAGAGAACCCATAATGAGCTGCCTCAGTACAGGTTTATGCCATGCCATTAGGATGAGTCTCATTCTAGAATTTGAAACAGCAGTGCAGCTCACAACTGAAAACCTGTGAACACATGGTATTTTCCCTCAAACACAGTACAATGCAAGAGCTTTATTACTGGGAACTGCTCACCGGTATGCAAAACACTGTATAGTCACAGATATGTAAACATTTTTATGCAGGTTATAGTAAACTAGGAGAAATTTGCAAAAGCGTCATAGAACAGTAGAACCGAAATACAACACTACAGGCTATCTAAGCTCCTGTCACAAGACTGGGCCATCCATTAGCCAGCCCTTCAGAGACTAGCTAGATCACAGAGCATTGCAAGCAAACACGCACATGCACACACAGAGAGATATCCTGTAGAAAAGTGCAAAAACAGGATTACAGTTGTATAGAAAGGAAATGAAAGTGCCATCCCTGAATATCCAAGCCAAAACTTCCTTTTTTTATTTTCAAACTCATCTGTCAACATGCAGAATAGCTGGAATGCCAGTTAAACAAAATCACTTAAAATTGCTAACACAACAAAGCGGAAAGCAGAGTTTTGCTATCTCAAGTGGAGGAGGCAACTAAGGGCTTGAGTTTTGGCAACAAGCAGACTGTTCACAAACTGATAACACATTTACAGATTGCATGGCTCAGATTAATGCTGT
>NW_015219257.1:0-1216 GCF_001447785.1 Gekko japonicus | reverse complement strand
TTTAAAAAAATGTTACTATACCCATCACTTTTATTCAAGAACAGCCTTTATTACCCATTTACAATTATGGCTAGTAGCATAAAATTTTGCATTTTAAGTGAGGTTTCAGTAATGGCAGGCAAAGGCAGCCTGTATGTTTAACTTAGCGTATATTCATTTGGAGATGTTGAGAGTGGCTTCAATTGATGGAAATACTAAGAGTCAATCTGTGCCAGGAGACAAAATGTTGGTTTTTGCTGTGCAAGGTTTTTAATTTGGTAACTTTAGCATGTTACTTTATAACAACTTTACTGTCTCCTCCCTTTTGACTGATTCATAGTTCAATGGAGTCTGATCCATATCTTCTCCGACAGCCAAGCTACTGCAAGCACTAGAATGGAAAGAGATTTCCTTTTTCCCACGTGACAAGGTTATATGCTAGTAGTTGTGTTCAATAAGTAACCCATTTGATACGTGCAAGTGATCCTATTGTTCCAGTACCCTGGAACAACCACTACACTAGGCCTAACAGAGTTCCAAAGCTATGCTCAATTAGCTGTAGAAACAAAAGTGTTCATTAAAAGAGTAAGATTGGAAGTCATGTAATGCTGCTATCTAGCTGAATTTATCAAGTCTGGATGTGGTCAGTGCCTGGAAGGAAGACCTCCCAAGAGCCCTGTGCCAAACACCTTGAGTTCCATGATGGAAGGAAATGTAATATTCCATGTTTGCTGCCAGAACATGAACAGTTGTCATGCTGGCTCAGACCAATGTTCCATCTAGTTCAGCATCCTGTGTCGCACAGTGGTTAACCAGATCCCAGAATGCCTACAAGTGGGGTCTAGAGAAGAGATCATCTCCTTGCTGTTGCTCCCTCCAGAAACTGTTCATTGTCTTCAACAATGTGACCAATAGCTTTTCTCAGTTAACTGACAGAGGAATTCATATCCCAGGATGTCTTCCACTCTGCACAGCTATCTTTTCCATGTTAAACTGCTCATGGGATCACTTTAATTGGTTGTAATATGCAGGAGCCAAGTGTCTTCTGAGCCCGGTATAAAACTGGAACATGGGTTTCTCACCCTAGTTCCATCCCATAATATGATTTCATCAATCACAAAAGGAAAAAAAAAGTTAAATAACTTAAGTAGACCATATCACATTAATGGGTTTCCAGCTCAAGTTGTGGTTCTGTAAATTCTAGGCCACAATTCAGTGCACCTATTCTAGGGCTGCC
>NW_015219256.1:0-1216 GCF_001447785.1 Gekko japonicus | reverse complement strand
ACTGTCATGATTCTCCATCCACCTTTTCTGGGTTTTGGTACACACGTGGCACTGCTCAAGAATAGTGCAATACTATACCTAAGGCAATATACGATACTAAGCTCACATATTTGTTTTGCCCTCCTCCAGAACAATGTGATACTTGAGTCCTTTGGTAATGCTAATTATTGGAAGGTACTGTGTGTGCTGCTTGATGGAAGGGAAGAGACTGTTTCAGGAACTTTTCAAGTATTCATCGAGAGAGCAGAGAAAATCATTACTTACTTACATTGTCGTAATGTTGTGATGGCGTTATGACATTGCCCTGAGTCATGCCTCCACCTCAGTTTTGCTGATGTCACGAAGGACATCAAGGCAGTTCAGTGTGAAAACGCAGAGGATCAGGTTGATGGGTATTTCTTGCAAAAAGCAGGCATACGTTACCTTCCGTACAAACAAAAAAAGATCATCCCAAAAACACCACGCTGGAAAAGATTTTCTTCCATTTTTTTTTTAAAAAAACGAGTTTTAAACAGACTGTTCATGATTTGAACAGAAATCATGGATGATGTAATGTGGATAGAAAAAAGTGCATGATTAGAGTGGCAGAAACGGAGGGAAAAAACCACCTCTGTTTGGAATCAGCCCAGATGCAGTCCACAGAAGCTGCCCAGAAACTGCCATGGAAAGTCAGCATTCCACAGTATGATGTTTAAACCCAGGAAACCTGGTTATAAATTAAGCTTAGCCATGGATGCACTGAGTGGCTAGGCTTGGGTAAGTGTCTTTTCAGAAGCAACACAGTGTAACAGGTTAATAATGTAATAATCATAGTAGATACCTACGTGTGAGGATGAATGTGATATAGGTGGCAAACCATTTGGCATATTGAAAGTGCTGTATAAATCATAACCCATAAGAGGCAAAGCCATCTAGAGTTACAGAGATCATGCCCAAGGAAGCATTATGAATGCTTTATAAGATTTATAGGAAGCATTAGTGCATTGTGGGGCATGGAGGCAAAAGAAAATTAGCCATCAATACAGATAAAACGCATTGCTTCTCTTCCAATATTTCTTCAGCTCCTTGATGTCTTAAACCTCTCAAACATATCTGTAACAGGATGTATGTGATTCTTACAAAAGCATGAACAATAGAAATGGATCGTGACCCCTGGTCTTGGTTTAGACCTGGGCTCTAGAGAATCCTAGGTATTGCCAAAAAAAACTTGGTAAAT
>NW_015219255.1:0-1216 GCF_001447785.1 Gekko japonicus | reverse complement strand
TACACTAAAGAGACAGTCAGCAATGACACACCAAATTCTGAAGACACAAACATGGTCTTCCGCCAGGCAGCTGAAGTGAACATAAAGTTGATAAATCACCCTCAGACATGCAGTTACAAAAATTTCACTTCTGTCTAAAGATCTGCTAAGTCATGAGTCACTGCTTTCGTAACATCTTTTCTGAAAACACCCCAAATGACAATCAGGAGTCCTTTGAGGAAAGGATATCACTGATACAGTTGAAAATGATGTGACATGCATATTAATAAGGTGATTACTTAGTTGTCAATTCTGCAATGCCCGGAATGCTTCAACCCACTTGTAAAGCACGCCTCTAACAAAATCAGCTGCTCATGTTTCGACAGCACTGAGAATTCTGGAGAACTGGGAGGAGGAGGAAGAGAAAGAAGGAACTCCATACTGCCATTAACCCAGAGAGTAACAAATCCATTCCAAAAACAAAAAAAGCAGTACTCACTCTGCACAGCTGGTATATTCTTTCCTAAAGTCTAACTTAACAGATCAGAAGCTAGTTTTCATTTCAGTTTCTATCCATTCTGCCCATGGTTTCAGATATAACAAGACCTGATCAAAGCTACGTTGTTTGAAGAGGAATGTATCCAAGCAGACTCTGCCTGCAGGCTGAATGGCTCCACCTCCCTTATGAATATGTAGTAGAAACATTTTGACAGTTCCTCAAGAAGGGGCAAGGCTAGCCTAACCAAAACGGAAACAGGAAGTCTTGCTCATGTCAAATGAACCTCCTTTTCCCTAGTGGTTTGTTATTAAGTAGGCAATGGACAGATTTATCACCAGGCTTTGGAGCTACTTTATTTTCCTGAACTTAAAGTTACCAAAGGAACCAGAAGGACCCAAAGTGAAACTACAAAATACATGAATCTTTTTTGTTGACTTTCCCTTCCGTGGAAGGAACACAATCCCCATGCCATTACTTCACTTATGAAGACGCTCTTTGGAAGCTCCCACTTATTCAACAACAAAGATATTAAACACCTCATAATATGATCACTTCCTTCTTGCTTCGAAATCTTAAGAAATATTTCAGCACTACCACCCCAAACCATCACCACCAATGTGCAGAATGTCATCTAAAACAAATATTCTAAATCCAAAATATACAAGAGCCTTTTTTCTTTATTATAATTTTTAACCCAGTATATTCCAGAATGGGGCTGCGGTAGCTCAAGTGGTTAAG
>NW_015219254.1:0-1216 GCF_001447785.1 Gekko japonicus | reverse complement strand
TTATGTGGTGGTCCAAGCAATGCTCTTGACGTCTGTCTCCTTGTTTAGCCCCAGTCTTGCAATGAACATCTGTATCGTCCATTGTTTTAGAGGATTCAGAGGTGGTCATCTTAGCTCCACTACAGCACACTACATAGCACAGCTGTACTGGCTCTTCCTTTCAGCTAATCGCCATGCATGCAGGAGCACAGCTAGACAGCCAGCAGCACAATGCTAAGCTTTGGAGAACAAGCAGTTTATGTGCAACCTTTAGGAGCTTCCAAGGCCGTGGCTGAGAGGCACAGCAATCTTTTTGCACGCAAGAGGTCCCAGGTTCAGACACTAGCACAGCAAGTGAAAGGATCTCAGGTTGGAAGTCCTAGGAAAGACCCTTTCTGGTTGAGACCCTGGAGACCTTCTGCCAGCCAGTGCAGACGATGCTGAGATAGATGGTCCAAGGATCTGGCACAGGGTTCATAAAAGTATGGGGGAAAGACCATGGCTTAGTAGTCAAACCCATACTTTACGAGAAGAGAGTCCCAGCTTCAAGCCCTGCTGTTTCCTGCCTGGGACCTTAGAGACCTGCTTTCAGTCTACTGTGTAGCCACAAACATGCAATTTGAGCTCACTAGCATTCTGGATATCCACACCAGTTTTCATCTCAGCAGCTCAGGCTTCAAGAGAAGCAACAGGGCGTGCAGGAGTTTGCAGGACTGGAAGAACCTTGGCATCTGCACTTAAAGGGGCAAGACCTTTCTCTGGCCATGCCCTTAGAGAGCCACTGTCAGATGGAGAATACCAAGATAGGTAGATGGGTGGTCTGTCTTACGGCAGCTTCCTACATTCATTCAGAGAGTGCAAAGGGAGATTCTACTGGTCAGAATGTGAATCCTCTTCATAGCACAGGCTTCCTGTCCCTTACCCCAATTTCCTGCACTTCAGACTTTCTTAAAAATGCTTATTTCCGCAAGACCAAGTTATCAAGAGTCCCTATGCATTCAACTGCACATGTTACAATCAAAAGAGAATTCTTTTAAAGAAAAGGGGGGGGTGCTAATGTCACCAAATGTGTTTAGGCACACAGAGACCTTCACATGCCCCATTTAAAGGCTACAGCAGGAGTTCCACAGACGTTGATATAATTCTCAAGCTCCCTTCTTATTCACTGGCCAGGTTACCGGCATGGGCAGCTGTTAATGGAGACGGAGGAGGAGGAAGACGATGATGATGAAGATGA
>NW_015219253.1:0-1217 GCF_001447785.1 Gekko japonicus | reverse complement strand
AAAAAATCATAAGTTAAGCCTATTCGCAGACGATGTAATCTTATATGTGCAAAACCCCATAACTTCACTGAACGCCATACAAACATCCCTACAAAACTTTGCGTCGATCTCAGGACTGAAGGTTAACCACAGCAAGACACTGATCTATCCAATCCAAATTGAGAAAACCGTGGAAGAGTTAATCAAAACGTCATACAATTTCCAATGGACCCAAAATAGTCTCCAATATTTAGGTATCAAAATCCCGTTGGACCTTTCAAAAATCATCGAGAAAAATCATAAGGAGATACATAAAGAAGCAAAAAACACCATGACTTCTTGGAACGCAAAACCACTGTCGTGGCTAGATAGAATCTCAATTGCAAGAGCTTTTATTTTACCCAAATACCTGTATCTTTTTAGAACGTTGCCCATACAACTTCCGCCTACCTTAGTTAAGAAATGGCAAAAGGAACTCAACCTATTCATCTGGAGTAGAAAACCAGCTCGCATAGCATTTCAAACCATGAAAATTCCAAAAAGACACGGTGGTCTAGCAATACCTGACCTTGAGGCTTACAGAAAAGCTACAATACTTGCAGCCACAATACGCCAATACCACGATAAGGACACGCTGGATTGGAAAAGTATCGAAGAATCGCACCTTACGTCATGTTCATTGCAAGAACTTTTATGGCATCAGACCTATAAAACAACTGAAAATCTGACTAAAAACTTATTCTTGAAAGCGACTGTAAAAACATGGTACGACGTTAAACCCAAGCTAATAAACAGATACTCAAAATTCAGCACTTTCACAAGACAGACGTGGTTCAAACCTGCAGAAAAACCATACACCTATGAAACTTGGCGAACAAACAAACTGAACAGAATACATGATGTGATACAAAAAGGCAAAATAATGCTGAAGAAGGACCTAGAGCAGAAACACCACACAACAATTAACTGGTTTGAGTACCTGCAAGTTCAAAACTTAATACACTCGACAAAATTCCAAACAACAATCAAACAACAATCCACAGAGCTAGAAAGATTGCTAGAAAAACCCCAACCAAAAAAAGGACTGATAGCGAAACTCTACAAATGTATTTTGCTAAGCCAGAAACCAAAAATCCACAAATATCAAAGTGCCTGGAATGCAGATCTTGGATTGCAATTGTCTGACGAACAATGGGAAGAGATATGGAGAACTCACATGAAAATTTCAAAAACAATAA
>NW_015219252.1:0-1217 GCF_001447785.1 Gekko japonicus | reverse complement strand
GTTTTTGCAGCCCTGGACCAAGGTAGAGTTTCTTTTTCTATCTGTATATACTGGCATTCTGTCTATGTGAGTGCCCTTGAGGCATATGCCACTGGTCTCTAGTAGATCCAGTCTCTTCTTTTGAAGCATCTGTTGATATTTTGGTTTTGTGTTTGCTTTCATAGTATCTGAGCACTGGACTTTTTAAAATAGCTCTTAACATTTCTCAGATTCATCATTTTGTTTCCTATTCCCAGCTAAATTTGGTGTACGTTCTCCAACAAATTATCTGTTGATGGTGGCATCTCTGTGATGGTCTCAGCATTTGGGGAATCAATTTGAATACCTTGTGATGTTACTTGCTTTCCCAAACAAGTTGCCTCATTAACTCTAAACTTATATTTCTCTTTATTCAACTTCTTTCCTCCTGTTCTGATTCTTTCCAGTGCTTCCTTAAGGCTGTAGTTATACTGTTCAAGCGTTTGCCCCTAGTTCTATGAAATATCTCTCATGCAGACATTAATCCTAACAGGAGTCTGAGAAAGCAATACCATCCAAGTGGAGTGTTAAATGTACAAAGCCATGCTCTTTCTTTATCTAAAGGTATCTGACAAAACCCTAGGTGGCAATCAAGACTGGAACAATACTTCGCTGCAGCCATTTCCCCAGCTATCTTATCCCTTGTTGTCAAGGGCAAATCTTCTTCTTCTTTTTTTGCCTTCCCACAGTCCTGTACTCCCCTCTCAGGGCCTTCTCACCCGTGCCACTTCTTTGACCTCAGTTCCCAGAGATATCTCCTATGCCTGCCTCACCTTTTCTTGGTGAGCTCCATCACCCTTGACAGCAAGTGCTGTCTTTCCAGAGGCTTTTCCTGCAGCTGCCATCTCAGTCCCACAGCCTGTGGCCGAGAGTTGCTTTGCCTCTCCCAGCTGTTACTCTGTCCACAGCCTCCTGGACACCTTCCGTTGTCACCTCCATGCCCTCCTCAGTAACTCACTGCATCCTTAATGTGTGGCTTGCCAATGCAGGTTCTGCCACCCTGATGTTTCTCTTCACCCTTGATAGCCCATTAGTGTTGTCTTCCAGTAGAGCTGTCTGAAGTTTCCTGACACTGCTCAGACCTCACAGGCCTGCTCCAGTGGCCACACTTCAATCTGGGAACATATTCTCAATAAGTATATCCTGCCCCTCTAAGGAATACATTTTTATGAGACCCAGGCTGTGATCACACACACTAA
>NW_015219251.1:0-1216 GCF_001447785.1 Gekko japonicus | reverse complement strand
GCCTAATGTGCAAAGGAGTCCCTGCTACCAAAATAGCCCTAGGAAGGGGGGGATCCAAACCCGTTTTGCCCAGCCTCCTCAGCCATCACTCTGTCGACTACACTGCACTGGCTGTAAATTCACCCCAGAGATAGGCAGCAGGACGCTCATTTGCAAACCCGCCTTCCTGGGAACTTGCTGGATTGACTACCTACCCACGATGCCCCAGGCACACCCACTGTGAGGGAGGCCCCGACGCCAGGGTAGGAGGCGAACAGAAGTTCTTCTCCACACGACCCAGGGGCTGCCTGTCTGGTCCCCGGACCCCGCCTGCTTGGAGAGCACGCCGCCTCAGCTCAAGAGGCTCTTGTAGGTATCCATGTGGCCCTTGACACTTTGCGCAATCTGCTCTTCGGTCTTGCTGCGATTGTAAAAATCCAGGAAGAGCCCATCCGGGCCCAGCAGGTAGATGATCACCGTGTGGTCCACGATGTAGTCGTCGTCTTCGTCTTTGGGCCCGGCACTGTAGTAGACCCGGTAGGCCCGCCCGGCCTCGCGCACCTCCTCCGGGCTGCCGGTCAGCCCCAGGAGGCGCGGGTGGAACTCCCGGACATACTTGGCCACGGCCGCCACGTCGTCCCGCTCGGGGTCCACCGTAACAAAGAGGGGCTGGACCTGGGGGAGCCGCGGTTCCCGGTCCAGCAGCTCCACCGCCCGGCTCATCCTCTCCAGCGTCTCCGGGCAGATGTCGGGGCAGTGGGTGAAGCCGAAGTAGAGCAGGACCCAGCGGCCCTTGAAGTCGGCCTTGGAGCGGGGCCGCCCCGTGTGGTCCACCAAACGGAAGTCCCCCTGCCCGACGGCCACCTTCTTCAGTTCCTCGATGCGCATCAGTTTCTCCCGCTGCGCCTTCTCCCTCCGCAAGTACAGCCACACCGCCACGACCCCGCCCCCAAAGAGGAAAGTGACGAGCAGCCGGGTTCGCAGCGGGAAGCGCGGGCCGGAGCCGGGGCTCTGCGGGGGCCCTTGGGAGAAAGGCCTCACACCGGCTGTGCCCCACCTTAGCGTGGAACAGTACAAGTACCCCCTCCCTCCAGGAAGGACATCCCAGACCGTGGGAGAAACATAAATCGTAGCATTGCTGAATTCCTTAGCCTTCAGCGCCGGTGCCCACCACCCTGGGCTGGGTGCAAGTTGACTGCGGCAGGAGGGGGGAGTCGGACCCGTCCCGGCTCGTTCA
>NW_015219250.1:0-1217 GCF_001447785.1 Gekko japonicus | reverse complement strand
CCCTAGTGGCGGTCCACGTACATAACATGTGCATATGCATATAGTTACCCCTGGATTCTTCTTTCAAAATGATATGCTTGTTTATAGGAATCTAGACGTTACCTTAGCGGGTCAGATTAATGACCCAAGTATAGGCATCCTGTTCAGGACTGAGAGTTGTGTTGGAAACTTATCATGAGTTAGGAAGTTGCTTGCAATGAATTTATCAGTAGCAGTCCTGGATATGAACAATGGGTTTTTCGTTTCTTATCTGTTTCCATTCAAACATATTTTTATTTGCTTTATTCAAACAGCTAAAGTATGCTTGCAATGTCCTTGAGCTGAAAAAATGACCTGTAGTTTGGCTGCTGAATTGGAATGTACTACAAAACCCTTGACATACACAGGCAAACTGTACCACGTTCATAAAAAACGTGCTTTATTCTAAGCATTTTCTCTGTCAGTTCATCCTGAACATCCGCAGAGATACATTCATGTCATAAGCCTCATATATGAGTCTATTGGTAAATATCAGTGGGGCTTACAAAGGTGATTGCCAAGCTCATTGTAGAGCAATTTTTCAGCTGTAACTATAAAAATTGCTTCTAGGACAGGAGGCCACAGGTGTAACCATGTACAACCTATGTCTGCATGAATGGCTCCCCAGGGATGATAGAACCAATTTCATGGACAAAAGTTTAAACCTCTGAGGTAGTTTGAGGATTCTCAAGGGTTATGTCTATTATGTGCACATAATTAACCCATTATCCATATAATGTTCATAAATTTTCTGTTTACCAACTTGATGGGGAAAAATCATACACTTCATCAGTTTTAATGGATTTTCTTAGAAATCATGAGAACTGAACTTGGGTTCCTTAATATTGGTCCCTGATGGTATTTTTCATTACAGTTGTATATAATCAGATGGTTTCTCACCAATATATGTAGAATAAGAGGGCAGAATTCTGCAGGGAAAATACAACAGAAAGACTCAACATAATCAAATACAAATAGCAGCAAATTTCTCACAAAGGGTGTATGATGTGCACAGAGGAGGGTTTTTGCGGATTCCATCCTCCCACTGCAAACCCCACATCACATTTTTTCTGAAATTCCTATAAACTGCTAGCAGCTGCTTTTCAGGGACTGGGGAGGTGAGTAACCATTTTTCTATGGACCGAGTTCATGGCCACTTGGACCTAATCCATTTTATTTATTTATTTATTTATAATTCA
>NW_015219249.1:0-1216 GCF_001447785.1 Gekko japonicus | reverse complement strand
ATTAGCTTGAGCTGGTCTCTCTCAGCCTAACCTAATTTGCAGAATTGTTGTGAAGATAAAAGTAGAGGTGTGGAGAATGATGTCTTCTCTGTTGAGGTCCTTGGAGGAAGAGTTGGGCGAAAAAGGGACTAAATGTTTAATAAATTAGTTAGTAAATAACTAAGAGAGTAATCGATCCGTGTCCAAGTCACATTGATTTCAGCAAGATTTAAGCATGAGCTTAACATGATGCTGAAATCAGTAAGGCTTTGTGTTTCATGTTAGCTTAATCGGGTCCTAATTTAAGATCATAAGTGACTTGCTAGATCAAACTCTAGAGTCAAACTAGATGTTACACTATTAAAAAAAAGAGTTGAGTGGGAATTCCCTAGACTCAACTCTCTCTGGCCAAAACTGCAGGGACTGCCTCTTCAGCAATAAAGGAGAGCCTGATAGAGCTGGAAATGATGGTGTGTGGGGGGGAGGGGCTGTTGCCTTCTCCTCCATGCCTTTCCCCAACTTGAAATGGTGCTGGGGTGTGGAGTTATTTCCCTCTTTTTAGCTGTTGGAGTTCCTAGGTCAATTGGGCTCTTCTGTGTTTTTAAACAGTCAGTCTCCCAGCTGCTGTGTGGCTGTGGTGCAAGAGGGTTCCCCAGACTTGGCTCTTTAAAAAAAATGTAATGTCTATTTTGACTTGGGGTCCATCTAGCTTAGAATTCCATTTCCAGTATAGGAGCCAGATGCCTTCAGACAGCCTACAAGCAAGCTATGTAAACATCAGCTTTCCTTCATTATGACCCCACCACCTAGTGTTCAGAGGCATATAGCTTCTACAAGTTAAGCTGTAGTAACTCTTTATAGACATCTTCTGTTACTTTGTCTAACACTGTGGCAGTGAATGCCACAAATTAATTACATGGCACATTAATACACTGCTGTGTTTGTTGGATAGCGTAAATTCTAGAATTAGGAGTGGGAGAAGATTGGGTTGGATCCAGTGACAAAGTTTGTGGAAGGAATCGATAGATTAGATTTTTCCCTGCTTTACCTCTCAACAGCCTGCTGTCCTGAAAATCCTCTCTGTGGGTCACAGGACCCTTGTGAACAAAATGCACTAAGAGACTCTCATGAAGAGGGAGAATGGGTGAAATCAAGACAGTATAAGAACATAGGTAGAGCTGGCTGAATCAGGCCCGTGGTCTATCTAATCCAGCATACTGTTTCACAGTGATCAACC
>NW_015219248.1:0-1217 GCF_001447785.1 Gekko japonicus | reverse complement strand
CTTCCTTCTACCAGATGGTTCCCAATGAAGGACATCATTACAAGGCAATTGCCCAGTTACTTCTGCATTTCCAGTGGAAGTGGGTTGGGATCATTGCAACAGACGATAGAAAAGGAGAGCATTTCATACAGACGTTGGTTCCAATGCTGTCCCAGAGTGGCATCTGTGCTGCCTTTACTGAAAAAATAGTTACCGTGAATTTTTCTTTGCAAGTGCCTAATTTCAGAGAACACTTTCAGAATATGGCTTTTTTTTTGAACAAGTCACAAGCCAAAGTGCTTATTGTATATATAAACATTCATACCACTGTTCCTTTGGGATTACTGCTAAAAGCATCAGAAAATTCAGAGACACCTGTAGGTAAACTGTGGATCATGACAGCCCACTGGAATTTTGAATCAGAGAGTTTGCGATGGGCTTTTCTAAGACGTGTTCTTCATGGTGCTTTATCTTTTGAGGTTCATGCCAGTGTTGTACCGGGGTTCCAAACTTTCCTCCACCTCTTAAGTGCTCATTGGCCAAAATCGACTGATATTTTCAGGGTCTTTTGGAATCAGGCATTCCACTGTCTACTGCCAGATTTCATGGAGAATGAAATCAGTTGCGCTGGGGAAGATAAACTCAAGACCTTTCCTGGTACTGATTTTCTAACAACCTTAGCTGGCCAAAGATACAGCATCTATAACGCTGTCTATGCCATAACACATTCTTTGCACTCCATGCATACATCCAGACTCAAACCCAAGCCAGTGATGGATGGAGACAAATCAAAGCCTCTGCATTTTCAACCCTGGAAGGTAATATCTGAGTTCCAAGAAGCTTTCTATATTTAGTATTTTTAGGCTGCAATCCTCAGCAGGTTTACTTAGAAGTTAGTTCCAACAGGATTTATTTGCAGGAAAGTGTACTTGAGATTGTGTGCTTAATATATTTAAAAGCTAAGTAGTGGTATGCAGGCTGCTTTGAATATCACAGAAGGGTTGTTAGGTGACAGTATGGGGAACCCCTTTATCCATGCAACTGTCATGCTTTCAAAAGCCTTTTTGAAGGGGGGACAGAGATTCATAGAACCAGGATTACAGAACTGAGAATGAGCAGGGAAGCACCCCAAATGTTGGCAAAATCACATCCACTTGAATGAGATGGAAGGTCCAATGTGAAATATAGTTCCCCCATTATGTTCACCTGGAAAATATTGCTGTGAAAATTAACACAGT
>NW_015219247.1:0-1217 GCF_001447785.1 Gekko japonicus | reverse complement strand
AAAAAATTAAAAAGGCAGAATATACAGAATGTCAGTAAAAGATCAAGTTCCTGAGTCTGAAAATTGTTTTTCTTGCATTAGTGACCCAGTTTCTGAAGATTTAGAAATTAAACCTGTAATGTTATGTTTGTGATGAAATTGTAAATTAAATACTGATCTTTGCATATTTTTCTTTCCAGTTGTTACAAGAAGCTGAAGGATGGGACGAACGATTTAGTGAACTAAATGAACAAACAAAACTGTTTGAATCCTCTAAAGCAGATATGGAAGAGTCCCTTAAAAACAAAGAAAGTCAAGTCAAGGTAAAATACTCTCATTTAGCAGCAAGTGGCATAATGATTAAAAGAGCTAAGAGACTGTTTGGGTTATTGCATGCTGATGCTGACAGTGTTTTGTATGATATAATAAAAATGCTTAATGGGGTTACACAGTCTTTGGACAGGCTTAAATAAGGCTACACAGACATGCAGAAAAATAAACGTTGGGGCAGCATGTCCTCCCACAGTTCAGAAATGGCCAGTGGTTCCTCACAATTCAAACAGGTATATGAATTTTGCATGTGCCCGACTCTAGCACACACCAAAGGAAACTGTCCTTACAGCATCATATTGCCCCCTCACCCGCCAGGATCTTTGAAGGTCTATAGATCTCTCCCATCGGAATTGATGAAGTGCATAGCTTCACTGATTCCTAGGGGAGTTAACTTTACTTACTCAGAGCCCAAAAGTGGTTTGTGGGTTTTGTTTTGCTTCCATGGTGTTTATTTGGGTGAGGGAAGACAGCTGTGTTCAACAAAATACTCATGGTCAAGTGCTTTACAAATTAGTTTAAGACATTGAACTTGCTTTGTGTGAAGCTAAAGATTCATTCCTGTTTTTTGCTAACTAACACGCAGTCGCTGACTGAATGCTTGCTGAAGATGAAAGACTGGAGCAGTGCAATAGGGGAACATGATGATACTGAAGACAACTATTGGGATAACGATATGAAGAAGGAAACAGAAAATGGGGAACATTTAGGTAAAATTGTGTTTTTCTTGGCTGGGTGGAGGAAGTGGGAAGAGCTCGCATTTCAGCCTGTAGCAACAGAAGGAAGGGAAAAAAGTTTATGGTGTTGTGCTACTGTGGTGTGAGCTTTTGCAGGGAACAGCCTTTTTCCCTCCAAGTAGAAGAGTAGATTTTCTCCTAAGGTTTTAGACTGCTGATGTATCAAGCTGT
>NW_015219246.1:0-1217 GCF_001447785.1 Gekko japonicus | reverse complement strand
GGCGCAGAAACCCCTCGGGCCAGCCCTGTCTACAGCCATTTCTGGGCTTCTTGGTGCTGCCAGATGACATCATCCTTAAGCACCTCCTTCTTCCTTGAGCTGTCAGGAGCCTCCTTTGCTGGAGGGCTTCTGGGTTGCTGGCCGGCTTGTTTCTCTGCTGCTGCATAAGGTGTGTTTGTGGTTCATAGGAAAGGGAAATGGTCCAACTGAGCACTGGGACTGAAGCTATAGCATTTCCAATGGGATGAGATTTGGTCACCGCAGATTCCTTTGGGAAGGACTGGAGCAGAGCAATAAGCTTGAGCAACTGGCATATTTGATTAACAGGCAACCCCTGTTCCTCATGAACACCAGGCAGCAAGCCTTTCCTGTACACTGAAAACCACAGTTAGCTGCTATTGTCTATGGATTCAGACTGGCATCTATATGCTGAGGTTCCTTCTGTTATAAAACAGAGTGAAAAGAACTTCAGATTTGTACTGGATGTAATTATAATGACGGTGTTAGAACTACTACCTTGGTGCCACTCCACTAACCAGAATTATCTAGGGTTGAGTCATTGGTTTCTGGCTGGTAAACTGGAAGCTAGATGACTGCAAGATGGTAGAAGTTCTACAAAGCCCATTCTTCAAAAGAGAGAGAAGATAGTTCTACTTCCTGCACTCATTCCCTTCCCCCAGGATTCTGTTCTCACATTAGCTGGATAGGTATTATATGAGAAGAGCTTGTAGACACCCTGAAATACCTTCATGGACACCCAGAAGTCCCTGGATCCAAGTCTGGGAAATGCTGACATAGGGGAACCCTGAAAAACATAACCCCTTCTCTGTAGTCTGAAGTAGTGCAGTCTATTCTACGACCACAATACTCTACCGTGTATTTACCACCTCATTCTGCTGCATGCATAATCACAGATATCTAGGCATTATTAAATAAGAAGATGGGAATAGGTCGCCAATGCCTAATAGTAGTGATAGCCCCTTAATGACAGTAGTGCTTTTGTGCTGTCCCTATTCATTTTCATGAGGCTTATCTAGGAGATTCTCTGGGGGGATTCTAACCTGTCCATACTGTCGAGCATCTTACAGAGAAAAATAAAGGATCCTCTGTCTCCTAGCAATATACTTCAATTCTGACATCCATTATCAGAGCTTATCCTTGCCCCTCCCAGTCAGCCCTTGCTGAAGTCTCACTGCTTGTTGTAGGAAATGTCTTTA
>NW_015219245.1:0-1227 GCF_001447785.1 Gekko japonicus | reverse complement strand
AGTCTGACCCACAAATCAAGCAAGTCACCAAGACTGGCAAAGACGGGAGACGTCCGGGATCCATTAGAAGCTTAGCAGCAATTTTGAGCCTGAACATTTACCAAGATCGGCATCCTATCTGAATGTAGTATTCCTTATGACTTGTTGTCAAGCACTTTATGAAACAGAGAGCTTTTGTACTACTCTAATATCTCCTGAGGAAGATCCAATTTTGAAACGTCGTTATATAATCCGGAGACGATGTTGCACAAAGAGTTTCTTATGATTTATTAATGATGTTGTTGTGCTTTAGATTGTGGTACATAGGAAGCTTTTTCTTTGCAAGTCTTGGTGACTGCTTGATTTGTGGGTCAGACTCTCACAACTGTTGTCTTTATACTTGTTTTCTGACTGGGTTGTGTTTGTCCATATTTACCTGGTATTTCTGGCCACTGTGTGACAAAGTGTTGGGCTGGATGGGCCATTGGCCTGATCCAGCCTTGGCTTCTCTTACGTTCTTATGTTTTTTTGTTAGTTATTAATAACTTTCCTACAGCCTGCTGCCATTTTATTGTTTCAAAAAGAAGAGCAAAATTGCAAGGTAATAACTGAGGGTGCCGGAAGATTTTATCTTCCAGCTGTATCACCGCAAATGCTAAGCAGTTTGTTCCTGGTTTAATTAAGCTTGTATTATATTTTTGTTTTGTCCAAAACAGTTTTGTACACAGCATCAAATTAATATCCTTGTACCTGGTTGCAATTACTTGCACTACCCTCCGCTTAAAATGGAAAACCTTCTGTCATTGTTGAAACGTGGGTGGAATTAAAATGGAAATAGTTTCCAGAATGCCTGAGTAGACAAAGCACGTTTCGCCGTGCGCTTCCCACGACTGTGAAGTTGGTGGTTTACAAATTGTCTTTATTAAAGTTGTTTTTAAAAATAAACTAACAAACCGCTCTGTCTCTGCCTAGAATAATACCCGACGTTTCGGATCTCAAGATAAAGCGAGACAAAATCTCGAAGCAAGATGTGAGCTTCATGAAAAAGGTAACAACATTGTGTACAGGCATATGTAGAGATGTTAGGTGGGCTATTGGGGGCAACAGTCCTAGGCCCAGTCTGCATCTAGCATTCGCTCCGTTGTTTTACCAAACCCACATTGGAACAGAAAAAGATGCAGCTCAAAACCATGTTCAAATATCCCGGGCCAACTCTGTACTATGCAGACGCAGCTCAAGTGGTTAAAA
>NW_015219244.1:0-1217 GCF_001447785.1 Gekko japonicus | reverse complement strand
CCCCCCCCCTAAACTTCATAGGACTTGACATCAAGTAAGTGCACCATTACGTGGTTTGGAACAGAAGTGTGTGCATTTGTCAGAATTTATATCTCTTGCTAAGAGCTTCTGAATTGATTTCTTAGTGCAATGTATTCTTCATGCTGTTTCTTCTCTATGAGTGGTTTCTATCTATAGGAAAGACATGAGGCTACAGGGTTAGTCTCAGCAGTAGCTTCAGATATGAAAGCCTTACATAGGGATTCATTAGGTCAATGAGAGAATGATGGGGGTGAGGTGGCAGTACAACAGTACTCGTAAGAAATGTAAGTTACTTTCACCCCGTCTATAATCTATAGCCGCCAGTGGTTGTATTTTGAACCAACTGAATTTTCCAAACATGCTTTCAAAGCAGCCAAACAGAAAGCATATTGCTATAATCTATCTTGTATCTGATTATAACATTGACAACTGTGGCCAAATCTCACTGTTTCAGGCAATGCTGTTGGGGCATGAGCCATGTGTGATTAAAAGGTTTCATGTGTCATGGATGACATCTGAGCTCATGGATATGCTCATGTTGGAATCTAGGGATGCTCAACGACTCACAGGCTAAACTCACATTCTGATCCCCAGTGGTGGTCAGGCAGATGATTTTTAAGAACCATGTGGCTGTTCATACCTGTTTGACACAAACAGAAAACTACTGACTGCATCTCAGCCTTGCAAAGATTCAGTCAGAGACTTGAGGAGGAGAGCAGATGCTGACTCTCAGCTCATCACTCAACTCAGGGACACCTTCCATTCTCCCAGGCTGCTAGCTACGCTCCAGGCTTGCAGTGATGAGCTGTTGTTCCCCCACCCCACCCGAAGCTTCTGAGGCAAAGAGAGATGCCTGGAGTTGGGAGAAATGAAGCAATCTGTTCTGTCAGACATGTTCACCATGGGAAGGCACTGCCATTCCGAACAGATTTACTCTTTTGTACCTGATTAGCTATACTAGCAACCAGCAGTTTTGGTTGATTGGTTTTCATCTGGCCTATTACTTCCAGTTGCCTATTCAGAACATCTACTCTCTCACCAGACTCTGTTGAAACGGGCAGGCAGAATTATGTGCTGCTGAGATTCTGATGACATTTTCCAGCAAATATCCAGATGACCTATCCCATCGGTTCATGTCTATGCTAAACAGTATGTGACAGAGTCCTGAAGAACTACATAGCACAAGTGCCGAGGAT
>NW_015219243.1:0-1218 GCF_001447785.1 Gekko japonicus | reverse complement strand
TGACATCACTTCCAGTGTGCACAGGAAGTCATATCAACATGTTACCAGTGACACAAGGGATGCTCTCGTATTGGGGCAAAAACTATAGTAGAAGCCGTTTTTGCCCAAATACCAGAGCATACTTCAGAATACATCTTCCTCAATTTATTTTTATCTGTACCCGGTGAGAGAAAAGCTGGAACCTTTGACCTCTCATCACCCATTATATGTAACAACCTAATCTAGTTCCATTCCCTTACACAAAGAATAGCACCTGAAAAATCTAAAATGGGATTCAGATAAAGTCTCTTTTTGCCCACAACTCCTCCTTTCCCCCCTCCCCATTGGTAATTTTCCCTATTATATGAGGAATATTATTTCCTCTTCATAGCATCTGAAGAAGTGAGGTCAGACTCACAGAAGCTCATGCTGGAATAAACACTGTCTATAAGGTACTACTGGATTTCAGTTTTATTTTACATCTATGTAGCCTAGGCATGTTCAAAGTATTTCTGGCCTGAACATATAGTTAGAGAAAGGTCATATCGAACTACAGCAGACTCTCCCGCTTCGTACACCAAAGGTTTCCCCCCCCCACTTTATTTCAAACTCTACCAGTTTTCTACTTCATCTCAAACCAGAGCAAAGTCTTCAGCTTCAGAGCAAATGGAAGGTTTCCACTGAATGAATTTGGTCTTTGGGGGAAAAAGGAAACAGCCTGATGAAAGGAAAACAAAGGAACTAGAGCATGCCTCTGAAGCACTCCTATAGTATAGGCTTTCTCAATATTTTGAAATATATCAATGACTTCCTTTGTCTTTCTTAAACCATTCAATTTTAGTTGAGAGGGGTCACAATACATTTCCCCCCCTGCATGATTGATTTATAGGGGTTTAAACTCTGGTGGCACTTTAAAGACTAACAGCATTGATTCCAGCAGCCTTCCTAAGTCAGAGGCTCACATCCTCAGATGAATTATTTTGCTACAATAGACTATCCCTCTGGATTTAACAGATTAAACATGATAGATCCGAGTCCAGTAGAACCTTAGAGATCAGCAAGATTTTGGGGGCTTTCTTAAACTGGGAGCTTTCACCCTCAAAAGCTCATATCCCCAAAATCTTCTTGGTCTCTAAGGAGCTACTGGACTCAAATCTAGCTATTCTAGTGCAGACCAGCACAAATAGCTCTGAAACATCTAAACATGGTATATTGCCCCCCCAGATGGAAGAAATAGTC
>NW_015219242.1:0-1218 GCF_001447785.1 Gekko japonicus | reverse complement strand
CACTGAGCCACAGCCCCTTCCCAAATCAATGCGCTGAAATCAATGCAGGAATTCAACATTCTTATAAAAGCTGGCTTTCTCATGAGAGGCTCTGTCTGATATTGATGGGAGAAGCCAAGGGCCCTCCCTCACTTCAGCCATCAAATATGAATGTGAGCAGCTTGAGATACAGAAACTTTTATGAAAGGGATATCTTTATTCATAGTAAATAATGAAAAAAACAGTTTCTTACGAGTGAATAAACCTGCCAGACAAATTTGGCTTTGCTCACCAAGGTTTCTTAAATTCCTTTATGGCTGTGGTGCTGAATAGATTAAAAGCCATTTATTTTCCTGCCACAACCTAAGAAAATCCCTTTTAAAAAAATGAGGTGGGATGGAGAGAAAAACTTAACAAGAGCTATATTGTGATTTTTGCCTGTCAAAATGTAAAGAGCAAACACTTTGTCAACACCTACCTGATGGTTGCTTTAGTCTGGAGCGGTGCATTTGGTACAGGAATCTACAAGGCTATGCTCAGTCTGTGAAGAGAAATAGTTTGCTGGTGCAGGAAAAAGCTTGGAGAACAAGTAGGTCAGGTGTAGAGCTAAGGGGATCAGAAACAGTTGCTGAAGTGGCATTTTTACTGGAGACAAGGGGATTCATCCTTGCTGGTTAACAGATGGAGTGAAAAGATGAGGCTAAAAGTCTTGGGTTGTGAACAGCTCCATTCGTAGTGTCTCAGAAACTGGGTGATCTACCACCCCTGCAGAGAGTTGGGCTTGAAGCAGGAAGAAACATCAATAGGGCAGAGTAGGTCATATGACCAAGTCTGGTTCCCTGTAAACATTTCATGGTCAGATTTGTCACTTCCTCCAAGCCACAAGGGGGCTTAACTTTCTGTCCTAGTTTTTCCTTCTTGTTATGGGAGGAGCTATGGCTTAGTGCTAGACCATGCAGAAGGTTTTAGGTTGAATTGCTGGCATTTCCAGATAAAGGATTTGAGTACCCCTCTTTGCTTGAGGCTCTGGAAAGCCATGGCTAGCCCGAGTAGACAGTATTGAATTGAATGAGCCAATGATCTGACTTGATATAAGGAAACTTGATGGAGTCCACACTGAATATCTGTAGAGATCATACAAAGAGTAATAGATTATCCCTGGGAAGTCGATGGAGTTGCTGTGTTTGCTGTGTCATCCCATATTATGGTGACAGAAGAAACAGGAACCTTCTTCCTGCA
>NW_015219241.1:0-1218 GCF_001447785.1 Gekko japonicus | reverse complement strand
GGCATGGCCATTCTGACCAAGCACCGTCGGCCTGCTCTCCGGAGACAGCAGGGCGATCGAGTGGCCTTGCTGTCTCCCGACCGAGCACAAGTCCGGCCTTACAGCTGCAGGAGGCTTCTCCCTCCCGCTTACAGGTGGCTCTTCAACAGAAACGGCACCGCTGGCCTCAGTCGACGGCTTCTGTGAAATGGGTTCATCGTGCACAGCCTAGAACGGGGGAAACGTCCCAGCAGCTGAAGGCGCGGGGCCTGGCCCTGCCAAGGTGCGTCCAGTCTAGCGATGGGCTGCCCCAGTGCTGTGCTGCGTGTGTGTGTGGGGGGTTGCGAGAGGGCCCCATGTGCCCCTCACTGCTGCATGCGGTCGGCGCCATTGGTCTGCATCGGCCACGTTTCCGCCCCCGCCGGCTCCAGGGCCTGGAGCTGGACGTTCTGCTGGGTCTGCCAGAGCTGGTGCAGTTCCTTGAACTGCTCGACCATCTTGTCCTTGAGGTCCGGGTGCGAGATCTGCAGGCGGACGCTGTCGGCCGACCAGGACAGTTCCCCGGAGAACATTTCCAAGAGGAGGCGGGCGGCCACCGGGACCACCTGTGGGAGCAGAAGTGGCAGAGGAGAGAGAATGAACCCCAGCCCTTGTGTTCCTCTGTTAGCACTGCTTCTTCGCCAGGTGGACGGACTCCAGACAAGGGAAATCCGTTCCCCTGGAGGAAGCGGCAGCTTTGGAAGGTGGGCTCTGGCATTACGTCCCCCTGAAGTCCATCCCCTCCGGGACTCTCCCAGTCTCGATTCGGCAACCCTCCCTCTGCAAAGCCAAGAAAGCAGCCGGAATGAGCTGCGGAGGCAGCAGGAGAGGATCGCTTCCTTTCCTGTGGAGTAACGGGGGCAAGGGGTAAGCTACGTGATCTCATGGGGGCTCCCCTCCTCCAGGCTTTCAAAGCAATCTCTGCTTTCCATTTTCCAGGACCTCTGCAGCCCACTGTCACAGTTAACCCAAAGTGAGTCCGCTAATCAAAGAACTGGATAAAAGACAGCATGGAGTTTGACCAATGTTGTGCCTGCTATTCAAGAGATCTGGAAATACACGATCCAGACTTGGTGGGGAGGCGGGGATAGTCGTACGTAAAGGTCATTTTGCTGTCCTGCCCGTCTTGTCGATCCTTCCCAAATTTCCAAAAGTGTGGTGGTAAAGCTTTGGAAGGAGGAGGAGGAAGAAGAAGAAGAA
>NW_015219240.1:0-1218 GCF_001447785.1 Gekko japonicus | reverse complement strand
CATTCTTCTTCTCTTCAGTGTCATATGTACATATGATGTTTCTCTCAAACGAAACTTATAACTCACTGACACAAACAGAGACCTGAGGGGGTAGAATGACTATTACCTCAGGACTAAAACAGAGGATAGGAACCCTGGTGTTGCTTTGAATTTCGTTAGTAGCCCATTGTCCCTATGCTGTTCTGGGTTAGTTGCAATTCCCAGTGTAAGCAGAATCCTACAGTGTCAGAGTCCCCACTTTTCACTTATTGGCTGGCCAGGCTCAACTGTGTGACAGCCTGACATGGGAGAGTTTATACATTAGCATTTACCTGCCAGAACAGATTAGTCAGTGTGAGCAGTGGAACTGCAAACAGGCCAACAACAGACAAATTGTAGCGCTCCCCACTGTGATCCTATCTGTCTCTAGCCTCCTGACAGTCATGCTCTCACCTCTGTGAGAACCAAGACTTTCTACTGAGTAAGAGCCTAGAAGGCAACTATTAAGAGGAAGATGTGAGAGTTTAGACAGGGATGTGTGGAAAGCTAGGATGGTAGGATCCCTGCTGTGCTGAGATGTTATTTCAGAGCTGGGTTTTTGCTGATTTCTGCTCTTTCTCTGTCTTAAAAAAATTAATCAAAGAATTCTCAAACAATATTTAAGAACAAGTGAAATCCAGTATTAGATTTTCTTTGCATCCTGTTTCTAATTCCAAGACAGATCAATTTCAGGACCATAGCAATTCCTTACATGGGGGAAAAGTCATTAAAGTGGATTGATGACATTCTTGTTTCATGGAAGTTAGGGCAAAACGAAGCAAGAATGCAGATATCCAAGATGAAATCATCTACTTTTTATTAAAAATTGTGAAGTTACTATGAACCACCTCAAGGAAACTGCATGGGGGAGGACATCATTTAACCCCTTCTGTCATGTCACTTTCTTGATCCAAATCTCTGTCCTGTGGCTAATGTTTGGATCCCTGCAGAGGATATTTTGGAGGGGGGATTTAGTTCAAGAAAATAGCATGGGGCAAGGAGTTAGACAACCTTTCTCAGCACTACTCCCCTACCGGTTGTCATGTGCATTACTTTTGATGAGTTTTTATCTTGGTAGCAGATTAAACATAAACAGCTTTTAAATCTTACATCAATAAGTCTTAATCCTTATTAAAGGATTGGCCTAGAAGTTAGGGTTGCCAACCTTAATTCCTGGAATTACCACTGACTTCCAGACTA
>NW_015219239.1:0-1218 GCF_001447785.1 Gekko japonicus | reverse complement strand
TCAGCTGCCAATGCACTTAAATGCTTCCAGTGGGCAGTAGAAACTGGTGATTCTGCCAGATGCTCCACTTGGCTGTAGAGCCTTGTCCCAGCCCTCTCTCTACACAGGCACTGTGGTCTGTCTGCTCTGTCTGGGAATGTCAGGATTCTTCTTGCATTAGTAGACAGCAGCAACGAAGGAGCTGTGTTTTTAGAAGTGCAAAAGAATCCATGCAATTCAGAGGGTTGCTGAGTAGGGCAAAGAGTAGCTGTGGGGTGAAGATAGGATTGGAATAGGGCTCTCCAGCTGACTACGTCATTTCTTGAAATCGGTTGTTAGTGCAGCCAACTGGAGGTTCTGTCCATGTGGAGGTTCTTATTAGGCCTCCCGTGTGAACTGGGCCAATGTGGTTGACAGTTGCTATAGGTCTTAGGTGTTTCCCAGATCTGTTTATGGACAGAATCACTTGCTGTTGTCCAAGCTATGTGTATTTCCTTCCTTAGGAGCTGTATGAAGTTTATGAAAACATACATGGGTCGAACAGGAAACAAAAAGATGCATCCTTGCCAAAATTTAGTGTGGAAGTCATCTCTGCTTTCCAAAAACTGCTATTACGGGCTCCTCGGAAGTTGCAAGCCATGTTGGAGTTCCTGCAGAGAGATTCTGCAGGCGAGAACTCTCCCCTAACACAAAGTTGCTCAGTACAAAGCATTCTTCTTGGCTTCCTCTGGGACTCCCTAAAGCTTCTGAAGCGTTTCCAGTTAAATCCCGAGTCATCGGAACAGGACTGGAAGGATGCTGTAGATGAAATTTACAGTGCTCTCAGGATATTGAATGTGGAGGTGGAGAATCATACTGGAGAGCTGCGCCTTCTGTGCAGGGAACTTCTGGATACATGTTGGGCTGAGAAAAGCCCACTGCAGGAAGAGAGGTTGCTCAGCTGTATGTTGAGGAAAGGCAGCCATGCCTTGCTAAGCATCTTCGGCAGTGTTTTCATCGAGAAGACGCGAGAGAAACTGCTGGGGCCAAAGTCACCAGGCAAAGGTTACTTAAAATATAATAATCCAGCAATGAGTAGTGTGTGTCCCACAGGCCAAAACGCACACTAGCCAGTATAGTATTTGCAGGATATCTTGTCCAGGATGAGCGGGATACCCCTGCGGAGTATGAAATTATGGAAAACCTTTGGAGCACCTTTGCATCTCCATAGTTGGCATCTTCAGGCGTGCTCTTGGTTTT
>NW_015219238.1:0-1218 GCF_001447785.1 Gekko japonicus | reverse complement strand
TTATAATAAACATTTAGTGAAAGGAAAATGTAGGCACAATCCAGTGGCCCACATCCCTGCAGCAATAGGATAAAAAAATTGGTTGAACCTCAAGTGAACAAGAACCTTCCATAACCATTGGACTGGATGCAAAGATTCTCTTCTGCTAAGCTGCATCCAGGAATCCTTTCTACCAGGACTCCTTCTATCAAGACTCCTGCCCTGGGAGGAAGTGGCCCAGGGGGCTGAAGTGAAGAGGGGGAGCCAGTCAAATTTCCACTGTTCACTAGTGGTACCTGGTGAATGGAAGCATTCTCCATCAAAGAAGTGGGAGATGGGCAAGGTTTTTCTTGTTCCTCCTCCTCACTGCAGTTCCCTGGTTCATATGGCTATTTGTTGACACAGGTCCAACAATCTCCAGCATCAGCATTTTCAGATATTTCAGAGGGTTGCCTGGGGAAGAAGGAAGGCAGGAAAGTTACATGAGTGCCCTTGGGTTGCTGGACTGCAGCAACCATATGCTATATGCGTATGCTATATGCATAAGGAAAAATAGAGTGCCTGTAGTATACGATTTTATACATGAACACTTCAGATATATTTAGTCAGATCTTTGTGAAATTTTTAATGATGTAATTAATATCTAGGGTACAAATAATATGTTTAATTTGCAAAAAGACAGTGTTTGAGGTTTACCCTAAATTGTACCTTTTGGGGAATATTTTTTCCTGTTGAATGCTGCAGATATTGTTTGGAGATTATTACTATATATAGGCAAAAGATTATCACACTGAATATACATTCTATAGCAAAATCATATTGTTGTAAGTAAAATTACATCTGGCACATTCTAGCTGTGATGTCATTGACATTAGAAACTGAATGCTACCTTTTAATGCTCATTAGCATTCTACTTAACTGTTACAATTACAAAAATAGTATGAATTTTTTTTTACAAATATAGCCTTTAAAGATAAGCCTTTTTTACCCTAGTAATATTTGTTAAAAAAAATTAAAACTGCTTTTAAAAAATCTCTGGCTTTGATTTTCTGGTAGTAGTGAATCCAGCTAATGGATTTCAGAGTGAAAAGACTGAGTTACTATGGATACACTGCAGCTTGAGAGCTTAAAAGGACAAAAGGATAAATGAATCCAGTACTGGTTACTTAGCCATTCTCTGAGTGGTTTCTAATAACTCAGAGAATTACAGTCTTTGAGACAAAAAATGAAGGGGGGAAA
>NW_015219237.1:0-1218 GCF_001447785.1 Gekko japonicus | reverse complement strand
AGTATAAGGCAGCTTCATATGTTCATAAAGAATCGTATCGTTTCTGGGCCAAAGATGTCTGAAGTCAGTGGCAGTATTAAGTTGTATTCACAGAATAACCATCAACCTCAGCTCCTTCTGAGCTTCCCTTGAAAGTTGTTGATTGAAAAAGTTGCATTACGTACATGCTGCTGCGAATGGAAATGAACTCTTTTTGCAAAAGGAAGAACAGATCGGATAGTCTTTCATCTTTCCCCCCTTCTTACCACTATTCTGAAGGAATCCTCTGCTTTGGCTAGCCATGTTATCACAATAAAGTTAACAACACTAATGTGCTCACTTCCTGGGGTGCAAGGACCTCATTAACTTCATTCTAATTGTACAACCTTGCTTCATAAACTGTCATACCAATGGAGAAGCCATGAGCCCAGCCAGCTGGACCCCACATTTGAAGTAGCACTCTTCCATTTATCCAGACTCAACTTCTGTGTTTCAATTCCCCTCTTCCCCCAAATTGCCAGAAGTAAACACAGGAACAAAACAAAGCATCCAAGGGAAATGTGCACACACAAAGAATTGCAGCTAAGGGGGTTGGGGTGGGCCATAAAATGGCTGAGACCATTGGGTTTAATTATAAATGCACTTCAGAGCTGTGTTCTAACTCTCCTGGTTAAATATATTAAACTAACTGTTCTACTGCTTTGCATAGTACATTAAACAACTTAATCATAGTGTCCTCTCTTGCATCAATAAACTTAGCATTTGTATTCTTCTCGCAGCTACATTTTCTTCTCCTGCACTGTTTTACTTCTTGTTAGGAATACAGATCTGGAGTTATTTCCATTTTAGTCGAGCTTGATTAGTTGAAAGTGAAGCCCAAACTTTAAAAGTGCCATAAAGCTTTAAAAAAGAGAACAAAAACGAGTGCCTTGAACAGGGCATAAGCGCAAATGTGCTAAGGTAGCAAATCTGTTCTTCTTTTCTTGCTTCACTACCAGCAAATGCTACAAGGAAAAATGGCAAGCTTTTCCGGATTTGTGTTTGGATGCATTTGCAATAGCTTAATTAGGAGAACATGGAGATGAATTAAGGCCTTTAAGTCATGGGACGATCAGATCTAACAGCGAAAGTCAGTATTTTGCATGCATGTATGGAGCGACAAGTGTTCTTGTTGAGAATCCCTTATGTGCACATGTGAGGATGCTCTTGTGAGATTGGAAGAGGAAAGGCTGATTTTCA
>NW_015219236.1:0-1218 GCF_001447785.1 Gekko japonicus | reverse complement strand
AAAATCCTGTGCTTTACCGCAGCCTTTGCATTTTCCCTGCAGCTGCCAGTTTTCTCAACATGCCGCCTCCCTTCCCACACAGTCAAAGCTTAGATTCGTGCCGTAATACTGCCATAGCCTTTGATAATGTTTTTCTCCTAGAGCTCCCCTGATTTCCAGACCACCTTCACGGTGTTTCCTGGTGTGCCGTCAGGTTTCTTCCTTCTAATGCCCCCTTGCTCATGTTTCCGTTGTGTCCAAGCAGGCTCTTGTAATAATTGCACGCAGCACTTTAAATCTTGGCCCGGAAAAACCTTAAATGCCGTATTCACTCGTGCTGTGATGTCCTGTGACCCTCCTTTCCCACTAACTTGGATTAGCTTTTTCCCTTCATAAGGTGGCTGGAACTCCTTACAAACTGTCATCTCCTTATGTTCAGCAACACTAAAATATTCTCCTTCGTTGCCCTGCCTTCGTAGAACTATAAAATACACAGATGTGTCCCTGTTCCTCTTCAGTCGTCTTGCTTCAGGCGCCAGGGTTCAGCCATGTTTTCACCTTTTAATACCTGAGCCGTCCTTCCTCTAGCAGGGGAAGTTGTGCCGGCTCCTCCCTCCGCAACCGTGAACACTCCCTTCTCCCAAAGGCAACCTTTTAAATGTGATTTAAATGGCTTGTTAAACCAGCCTTTTCCCCTACATGAAAGGCTGCATTTTGCATACTAGCAGTGTACTGGTTCTGCCGTTTTTCACAAGGTTTATTTTTTTGGTGCGCTCTCCGTACTCACATGAAAAGCGACAGTGCCGATCACCTCTGGCAGCAGACATGCCTAATGAGTTTTGCTGTTCCAACCAGGCAATGGCTACTTCAAAACAAAGTTGGGGGCATGCGAGATTGACTGCCGTTTCACTGAATAAGGAGGATGAGAAAAATCTGAGCAATTAAAACTTGCTTTTCGTAAAACGAGTCCAGCAATACAGTCTCTGCCGCTGTAGTATTTTATGTCAACACTAGGGGTGTCTCCTCCCAGCTGCTAGTGCCAAGAATCAACGCCCTTTTCCACAAACATTTGTTAGCCTAAATTATATATTGCCTTCCCTTTTGTAACAACTGCTATTTTTTTTATTGGAAACCCTGTGTGCTCTGTCTTTCCGTTTCAGCTCTCCAGTTGTTTAAAGTTTTGGAATGAGTGTGAACGTCAAAAGGGCTGTCTCTTTTTTACTTTGGTTTAATTTTTTT
>NW_015219235.1:0-1218 GCF_001447785.1 Gekko japonicus | reverse complement strand
TATTATGGAAGAGTGCTGTGCAGAATAAACCTGGATTTTACGTAAAGAGTAAAACATGGATATTGGAAACTGTGGGCCACCAGGCTAAACCCTTCAAAGGCAAGATTGCATACATGGTAGGGGCCTCAAATTCAAAACAGTTAAGACGTTACATTTTAGCTGTTTATACATGCAGATGCTCACCTGTAGAAAGAAAAGTACACCAGCTGAAACAAAAAGCTCCTACCATAGCTGATACAACACATTTAAGGCCAACATGGTGGACCATATGGTGTGGTGGTCTCGGGCAACTGCGTATACTTCTAAATATTCGTTGCAAGGAGCAACTGTGTATATTTTTCTTCTCCACTAAATCCCTGTCTTTTATGATTCTTCCTTCGAGTTTTGGATCCCCGAGAACATCGAGTTGAGTACGTGGAGATTTAGATCATTCCACAATGTGCTGACTAACACTAGTTGGATAAAGATTAACTTGAATTGTAGATTCTGTTCCATGATTCGCCACCTTATAAAAATATCAGTAATTATTTGAACTGCTCTCCACCCCCACATTAGCTTCCTGGTACAATATACATTTAAGTTTTTCTTGCCCCATATACTTTTGAACCCATGCCTTCCTTTTACAATTCCGTGTATTTAGAAGTACGCCTTATGAGAACTTACCTGCATCTGCTGCCGTCATATCTTGTTCTAGTTTTAACTTCTGCTGACTGATTCTGAGCATGGATTCCTCTATTGTCCCTTTACTGATGAGCCGTATAACTTTCACTTCTCTTAAAAAACAAAGAAACAAAAATCCTATTTGTGTAATTCTGAAAGCCAACATGCTTAGCTTAATCATAGGAACATATTTCCAATTAACCTCACATTGCTCTATAACAAGTAACGAAGACTGTACATAAATTTTCATTGTGAGGCTAGTGCCTCAACTAACATGCATTCTGAAAGATGTCAGTGTCCAGTATTTAAAGTATCTTATACTGTGGTTCTTGGTGCTGTGAACTATAAAAACTTTGTATACCCTGGGAGACAACACTGGTAGAGATGCAAACAGAAACATTAAATTTGTTTTGGAGTTTCTAAATACATTATCTGTGCTGGTTACTGGAAGACTTGACATCAAGAGATGACTTGCATGTGTGAATGAGTCATCACAAATCCATTGCTGTAAACGGAGCCACTATAAACTATTCAAACAATACTTGTAACACTGAGGTA
>NW_015219234.1:0-1218 GCF_001447785.1 Gekko japonicus | reverse complement strand
TGTGCGACTGAACAACAACAACAAGAACACCAAATATAAATATACCCATGGGAAACCATGATATGAATCAGCACACATACTAGAGATAGTAACACCTACAATATAAAGAACATTGTATAATTAAATCCTTGAAATGTGATGATAATATCACATGCAATGGGGCTTTTCAAGCCACTAGTAGAAATACTTGAGAACTGTAACTGTGACTTTGTCAGGCCATGTGAAACTGAGTAAACATAGCAGTACATGATAGCCATTGTGTTTTCCTGTTTTTGAAATGATATTTAGGGAATATAAGATTGCAGGAGAGGCTATTTTACCTCAGTCTTCTCTCTGAAGGACAGTAGAGGCTATCTGGGGATGGTGGTGTGCAGAATTTGTGCTTGCAGGAATTGGTTGAAAATCATACCCAAAGAGTGGTAGTTAATGGCACCTTATCTGATTGGAGAGTAGTATCTAGAGGAGTGCCACAAGGCTCTATGTTCTCTATGGTTCTTTTTAGAATTTTTATCAGCCATCTAGATGATGGTGTGAAGGGGCTACTCATTAAATTTGTGAATGAGACCAAATTGGATGGGGGTACTGAACACTCTGGAAGACAGAGATTAAATACAATCAGATCTGGATACACTGTAAAAGTGCACAGATGTGAACAAGGTATGATTTAATAGAGATAAGTGTAAGGTTTTGCATCTGGGTAGTAAACATTTTATGAACATGTACTGGATGGTACTCCTCCCATTTCCTAAACATAACCTCCCCCTCCCCCCTTCAGCTCATCATAGAACTCACTGTTCATCCACATCGGGTTCTTGGAATTACTACCATATCATACCAATCATAAATGTGACAGTAGCAGACAATGAGGTCAATTCCTTGCCCTAAGGGTTGGGGGGCTACTGCCACAGGGCTCAACTGGATACAGAGCTGGGCTGGCACTTTGAGTCATCCTGTCAGTAGGCAGGAGGCAAAGAAAGGCTACTTAAGTCAGCTTTGCCCTGTGGGTGCAATCTTTTGCTGCAGCTGTTGCCCCTACCCCTGCACCCTGTAATAAGTAATACTGGGCTAACATTGACATTTGCAACCATGCAAGATTTTTTTTGCCTAGAAGTTGGTATTTTTGGCTGTTATACAATGTTTTCAAGGGCATTGGGGGGCAGTGGGACTCCCTAGGTACTTGTGCAACTTTTTGGGGAGGGGGTAGTGCTTGTTATGTCT
>NW_015219233.1:0-1219 GCF_001447785.1 Gekko japonicus | reverse complement strand
CACACACACACACACCAATGACAGCCCTGCTGCCAGGGAGTGGGTGTGGGCCTAGGTTTCTCTGGATGGCACGGGTGGAAGTGGTTGACCAGTTCAGGGGGCATGCACATGGTCCACATCCTCCCATGACTGTTCTTTGGGAGTGTACCCCAACCAGTTCACCAGATATTGTAGTCACCCATGATACATCTGGAAATCCAGCACATCTGCTACCTCGAACTCTTCCTTGCCATTGATCGTCACTGGCAGTGGTGGCATACATGCATCCTGTGTTGGATGGCTTAGCAGCAGGGACTAGGAGGGACCAGTGAAATACAGGATGGATCTGTAGAGTAGGGGATAAGCAAAGGTGGAAAGCCACTGGATTTATTCATGCAGTGATAGGAAATGGGCCAGTGTGATGAGGGGCCAGTTTATGGCAAGGATAAGGGAGGTACCAGGTAGAAAGCCAGACCTGATTGTCCTCTTGCAGGGGTGCTCCTGGATGTCTACAGAGGCCTTTAATGCCTCCTTATCCTGTGCCAATTGTTCCTGGAGGAGAGTCTGTACGGCATGCAGCTCTTGAACCAGCTTGTCCATGGCCGGGACTGCCAAAGGTGAGGAGATGGGAGGGAAGAACCAAGGATGATACCCATAGTTAGCATAGAACAGTCAGCTGGGTGGAGGTGTGTTGGGCATTGTTGTATGCAAACTCATCTAATGGCAATAGCTCAGCCCAATTGTCTTGCTGGTAGTTAACATAACATTGAAGGTAGTATTCTAGAGTGGCATTGGTTCTTTTGGTCTGGCCATCTGTCTGGGGATGGTGCACAGAGGACATATATTTTTGATATCTAATGACTAAAAGAGTTTTTTTTTTTACAGAATTGGGTGGGTAATTATAGTCCTCGGTCTCTCTTGGCAGTCCATGGAATCGAAACATGGGTTGAGGGAACAAGTGAGAGGTCTCAGAGGCCAAGGACAGGCTGATGCATGAGATGAAATGGACCATTTTTGTCAGCAGGTCTACAACTACAAGGATGGTTGTAGAACCCTGAGATTTAGGTATGTTGGTGATGAAATTCATAGCCACCAGTTGCCAGGGATTTGTTGGGGTGGGCAGTGGCTTTAGCAAGCCCACTGGTTTACCTGTCTGCTCTTTGGCATGGTTACACATGACTCTACATATTCCTGTATATCTGCAGCCACTTGTGGCCACCAATTCCCAGATAGCTAGATG
>NW_015219232.1:0-1218 GCF_001447785.1 Gekko japonicus | reverse complement strand
GCTTGCGGGGTATAAATGGAATAAAATAAAACAATAACATAAATAATAGCCTCCAGTAGGCAGCGAGAGGGTATTTGCAAAAGAGTAGTGGAAAAGTTAGAGGTTCAGACTGCAGAGGGGAGATAATCCTTGAGCTGAGAGAAGAAAGTCCTGGTTGGAATTGTTGGGTCATGCACTTTGTGGCAAGGGAGCGATTGAGTAAGGGGGGAAAGCAGGAGGCTTCGACAGAGAGGCCAACACAGTTCTTGCTTGCACCAGCTGTAGACGGCCCTGGCATTGCGCAGTTGGAGAGCCCCACCTACTGGATAAGGACCACTTAATCCTGGAAGAGATGCAAGATAGATCAGTCTCTGCTGTATTTGCTGTGCTGGGCCTTGTACACTGTGTTGGGCTTGTGTATCTTTTTTCCAACATAGAAATTTAAGAAGCACTTCTTGTCATGCCAGCCACTGGAAGAAGCAGCCAGCAGCTTGGATGCAGTAGTCTGCACTCAGAAGTCACGCAGGATTTCCCCACATGCCACTCCATTCCTGCAACCTCTTCTGAACCCTGGGGTTGTCTCAGACAGGGGACTGGAGCAATAAAGGACAAGGGCGTGAAATCACCCCTTCAGCAGAGTTGTGCTTATTGAAAAAAGAGATGGGGGCAAAATAGATGATGATGAGGAGAACAGTGTAAGCTGATTTGGGCCCCCAATTGGGGAGAAAGTCGGGGAATAAATAAAAATAAATTTCCCCCCTTGTCCCTCTTCACTTCAGCCTCCTGAGCCACCCTGCTGTGTCTCTGAATGGGTCCCATCCTCACCCCTGTCTGGGCGGGGCAGGTCAGAAGGGACTGCAGGAGCAAAGAGGAATGTGAGAGAATTCTGTGTTCTCTGCACAGATGGTTCAGTTCAGGCCAGTGTATGTCATTCCTTCTCCTGTACCTCAGGGTAAGAGTTTGAGCTCCTAAAGTACAGACTTCAGCAACTGAAAGTTGCCTGTGAAGTGGCATTTGTTTTCCTAATACACTATATATCAGCAGCGCTCTGTGTTAAGCAAAGGAGACAGATCCAACAAACATGCAATCCAAATCTCGACAATGGAGGAAAGAACAAAATGAAAAGAGGTAATGATCAACAGGAGCAGGAGTGGTATGTGTGCTTGGGCTTTCTTTTGGCCGTGGATGAAATTAAATCAAGGTCTCCATTGGAAAGGAGACTCTTACGTAGAGGTCTGA
>NW_015219231.1:0-1219 GCF_001447785.1 Gekko japonicus | reverse complement strand
TCCTGGGATGGCCCTTGGAGGTCCATGTTGGTGAGTGCATGGATCAGGCTCACAGACCACGAACTGGGCCCCGATCTGTGGAAAAATTATGTCAGTGGTCCAGTCTGTGCCCATCCCTAGATTCTTTGGATTGCTAGAAGGCTTGCTTTCCTGCTTTTGTCATTTCTTTGCAGAGCGTTTTCCAAATAATTTAGAAACTTTTGAGACCTTGCTTTTTACTAACAAAAATTATAACTGGTTCCAAAACCCTTTGAAACATATGCATAAAATGAGGGAACAGAAATTACTGGGCAGCTTTGTGATGACACTAATCCCTCAGCTTCTGCCAAATTTGAGAAGTTTTTTTTTTTAAAGACTTCTTTAGTAGCTCTTTCCAGAGAATTATAAAATAAAGTTTTTATCATATGGTAGGAGACATTCTTAGTGGTGTTGCGTTCTATTTTTTACAGTAATTTAATAGCTGAATCTATAGGTTTTTATTTTATTTAGCTTTTTAGCCTTTCCATCCTTCTGAGTTGGTACCCCAAGCAAACCTTTCTCCCCCTGATTTTCATCTGTTTCAGTGAAATTTTCCTGTCCTTTTCAAACAGCCTTCCGTGCCAAAGGCAAACTTAAACAGGAAGGTCTTTCCAAACAGTATATTTGGACATTGGTAAATGCCAGTGTTTATGCAACATTTTAGGGTTTTCTTGTCTAAGCAAAACCTGTATTTAATTCCTAGCTGAAGGGAGAAGTTAGTTGCTCTCCTGTGGCTGTTGTCTCCTGATGAATAGGTGGTTGGCAACAGAACGCCCATGAAAACTGTAGCTGTTTTCTAGTGTCCGAAAGCTCTGCAGTGGAATCTTTCCATCTTGGCATCCCTTCATTCCTTTCAGCCACTGTGCCCCTCCTTCTCCCTGCCAGGCTGCTCCCTGTTTGCTAAGCTGTGTCCCTCCTGTGATCTCCTTCCGAAAATCCATTTTGAGAAACACCAAATTATCTCTTCTTTGTAGGCTTATCCAGTAGGTTTGGGGGCAGATAAATAGAAGAAAATAACACAATTCTGATTTTGGGGAGGAGGCTCTTTCATTTTAGGTGTGCGTGCCTCTGCTTCCTCCTGACTTGGCAGTAGTTATAAGCATATCATGGTAAAATATCATTGGTAATTGGTTGTTTCTTGCCTGCTTGTTGCATACTTCTGGAGATGCTTCGCCTTATGGAATATAGATTAACTTGAAAC
>NW_015219230.1:0-1219 GCF_001447785.1 Gekko japonicus | reverse complement strand
TGGTGCTCAGAAGAGCCACAGGTGGCATGGCAAGAAGCCACGTGGCTTCCTGAGCCATTGAGTATCACTGTTTTAAAGTGACAGCAGTGGCAGCGCTGAGACCATGTACTGAGTGAACCACAAATGAGCTCCAGGAATGGTCTCGCTGCTGAAAGCAAGAGCATTCATCATTGAATAACATCTTGGCTTGCCTGCGTAATTGGATTTCCATAATTATCTTTTTTTTTAATGTAGACTTCAAAAAGTGCACTGTTTAGCTAACATATCACATTTGCCTGGATGGCTCTTGGCCTGGAGGCAGAGCGAATAGGCTGCTGCTGGTGGTTTTGGAAATGAGCAGAATGTAATAAAGACACTGAGTGTGATCAGGAACCCGCTCGTGTTGTTTTATTAGCAGAGACGGATGAGATGGTTGGAGATGCTTTCTATGTGCACAGTGGGGCATGGATCCCCGGCAGGCTGGTTCTCAGGGGCTGGATGTCCATCCTGTCTGTTGGCTCATGCTTAGCTCGTATTGCAACCATGTACAACCTGTGCGATGAGCAGCTGTAGTGCTGTCAGGAGGAGGTAGGGAGCAGGAGGAAGAGGCCTTGGCCGCGGTGCTCTTGCTCTGGCCCTTCTGGAAAGAAGATGCTCATCTAGATGGACCATGGGTCTGATGCAACGGGGCTTGTCTTAAGTTATTTCTATCTAGATACTATTTCTCAATGGCTGGGCCCTGCTTGCTTTGCACCCCCTGGGATTGTGAATTCATATCCCATAGTTTTCAGGGCCAGTGGAGGAATGCTTAGAAAAGGGCATTATGGCAGGGTCGAAATGTGATTCTTACACTATATGCAAGAAATCTTATGTTCAAATCCCATACATGTTCCATACAAATGGGCAAACACAATGTCGTTCAGAGACAGCATATGGTTTGCGTGCGCAAGATCCCTGGGGATGCCTTGGGATTGTGGCTAAAGGAGGCTTTGGAGAGCCACTGTCACAATATACAATACGCAGTTAGATTCAGTGCCTCAACCAAGTATAAGGTAGCTTCGTATTTTTACATATGGTTATTGCAGAGCAAAGTGCTCCCATTGCATAGGCTGCCTGGTGGGTGGAGTCCACAGGCTAGAAACAGCAGTGCTGGTGTGGAATTGTGCCACGTAATTTCTGATTTTCCGAGGAACATTTCTTGTGCATGCATTGTAGCATTTAAAGTTGAAATGGGCTCATG
>NW_015219229.1:0-1219 GCF_001447785.1 Gekko japonicus | reverse complement strand
GGTTGGTCCACTCTGTGCATGACCAGACTGTCTGCTAAGATGCAGGCTGCACAGGCCCTGGTATAGTTACAGTAAACCCCAAGGCCGTAGGTGTTACACAGAAGCAAGAGCCTTTTGCTGTGCTGAGGCTGGAGACAGGATGTTTTGTCCCAAGAGTGGGAGATAGTTTGAAGAGAGGACCACTGCCCATGGTGTGAGCGCTCATCCTTATTCTGCCTGTGAAAACCCATTTGGTCAGAAGCCACAGTGCAATGAAAGAAATGTGTGTCTGCACGCCATACTTCTCTCAATCCCCTTGTCTCTTCAAACTGCTGTCCTTTCTCCAGCCTGCGTTTCAGCGTTGATTATTGATCTCAATTCCAGTGGGGTGGATTCGGAAGGCAGAGAAATTGCAGCAGTCCAGGATGCCGAAGGTGGTCAGGGCCAGCCGAGTGGAGCTGGTGCCCTCGGTCTTGCTGGCATCTCACCTCTTTGTTTCTTTGCTTCCTCCTCCAGCAAACCGAAAAGTTGGCTGCGCTGTCACTTCACTGCTAGCCTCGGAGTTGACCAAGGAAGATGCTCTCGGGGGAAAGGCCAGCAAAGTGCCGAAAAGGGACGGAGGTGGGGAAGCCCCAGACGGAGAAGCGCCCGACGAGACTGCCAAGGAGGCCAACCGCCGCCAGAACTAGGGCTGCACCAGGCTCGGACTAAAGCCTGTGGCACGTTTGACAAAGGAATCAAAGCAACACTGCGTCACTTTGCAACCTTTACTCTTTTTGCGTGTGGGCCCGGGGAGAGACGCGCACTCTGATCTCTTCTGCTCCACTCCCCTCAACTGTTTTTGCACCGTCTTTGAGCCTGTGGTTCTCCTCTGCAGCTTGCCTCGGATTTCCTGCTTGCCTCCCGCCTTTTGCAGAATCAGAGCCCCCGCGCTTCCGCATGCGTCGCGCTCGGGACCGCCCTTCAACGTGCTGCTGTGTGCTCTCCCTCCCCCCGCGGGCTGGGCGGGGAGGAAGTCATCTTGAGAGGCAAAAGCAAGCCCGGGAAGGGGAGGCCGGAAGCCGGAGCCCCGCCAGCCCAGCTGCTCCCCGGCAAAGCGGGTTGTCAAAGCAAAAGGGCAACAAAACTGCCTTAAGCTGGGTTCCTTTGTTTGCCGCTCTCACCAGGGGTTGCTTGGCCCCGAGGGTCTCTTCTCCGTAGACTCCCCTCCAGCTGTGCTGGAGTCCTGAGCCACCCCACC
>NW_015219228.1:0-1220 GCF_001447785.1 Gekko japonicus | reverse complement strand
GGAGGGGGGGTAATTTGCCTAGAGCACCAGAAAAACAAACACAAGTACCCAGGTCTGGCCTTGGTTGTGAAGGTAAAATGAGGATACTGATACTCACAATAAACACCACTCTTGGAGGAAGATTGGGATACTAATATAAATGCATAAATAAAAGGGCGAAATGCCCTTTTTGAGCTGCTGAGCACGGGGTGTCCTCCTGCAGAGGAAGTCTTTTGACACTTCCCTCCTTTTTCCTGCCGTCTTATTTTGTGTTTACTTGTTTATCTGAAGTTTTATATCCTTCCTCTTCACTTGCATGAGGCTTAGACTATCAAGGTTAAAACTACAATAAAGATAAAACCTCTGAACAGCAAACACACAATAAAGTATCCAAGCAGCATAATCCTTTCAGGGTGGTGGGGGAAATCACCTTGAATCACCATTATTCCAGAAATGTTCTAAACAAAATAGCAGCTTTGCATATTTTACCCCCCAAAAAAAACTGATAACAATGTCACAAAGACTGATCCACAGTCTTAGCACCATACTGTGAATGAAGAATGGTCTGTAGAGAACCAAACTTGCCACATTGATGATACCACCAGAAATAACTGACCAAAAGACTTGAGGTAGTGCGTGGGCTGATACAGGAAGAGGTGCTCCCTCAGAGATACAGGTCTCAGGTCGTATATACATTTCCTCCACAAGTCCCAAAATTTCTTTTCAGGGCCAAGCCGACTGGAGCACATAGGAAGGAAGGCCCAGCAGTTCATACTTTAAGAAGAAAAATGTTCCAGGGCAAAACCTACAATAATATTTCATTTCATGTGAAAGGAAAGAAGGATTGATGCATAAGGGAGTGAAGGGGAGAAGATGGACATAAGAGCTTCACAGAGATTAATGGGTACACTATAGACACTTTTGCGCAAGAGGATAATGGGTAGATGGAGAGGGATGGCAGAATGAATGGATAGCGAGACGACTGGGAGTGCATCTCTGGAGAGACAGATGGGGGAATGGGCTGATGAAAGGTATTGGGAGGACTGGATGTATAGCTGTAGATCACAAAGGATGCATGAGCAAACCTTGCAGCGCTAGAAGGATAGCTCTCAAGTGTCCCTCAACACAAGGGATATTTTAAAGGCAACCCCACATCCCTTGTATCCACTCACAACACTTAAACTACAGGTGGCTCTTTGCAAGACACAGAATGTCAATCACAACACAGGATGCTCAAAAGA
>NW_015219227.1:0-1220 GCF_001447785.1 Gekko japonicus | reverse complement strand
CCCCCCTTGGTACACCACTGGTAGTTATATCCTACTTTTCTCCTCAACAGGGACTCAAAAGGGCTTCCAACACTGTTCTCGTAGCCTCCATTTTATCCTCACAGCCACAACCCTGTGAGGCAGTTTAGACTGAGAGTGTGGGACACCCATCAACCTTCCAACCCAGCAGAGTGGCGATTTGACTCCAGGGCTCACAGGTCCTGGTCTGGCTCTTTAATACAATACCATGCTGGCCCTGTGTAGCTCCATGCTTCCATTTCTCAATAACACACTGCATTGTACTGGGAACACTGCAAATGCCTCGTCTTCTCCTTCTCCTTCTCCTTTGTCCAGTCTTGCTTCCTTCTAACCAAGAAACAACCCAATTCCTAATTTTGGTTTTTTAAAAATGGAAGACACATCTGGGGTTGCATAACTGCTGGAGTAAGAATGGAAGAGCAAGTGGAGCAATCTGCTGCTCCCCCGGGAGAATAAATGAACAGCAGATTCTGTGACTGCATTCTCCAGATCCCTGTTGGTTGAAATGAGAGATGCCAAGAGACATCACATGTGCCAGCAGGTCACCAAAGGCTGGCAGCAGGTGCTGGGAAAGTCTTTTACCTGAGACCATAGAGATTTGCTGCCAGTCAGGAAAGGCAAATAGGGAGCTAGACAGACTGGTTGTCTGACCTGACACAAGGCAGTTTCATAGGTTCATACCTTAGTGCACTCAGGACATTATTCTGGGTGGTATGTAAGCGACTGACATTTTCAGATTAATTGCCAAATTCATGATTTCTACTGCCATGTTTTTGGCAATGGCACCACCTGTGATGTTAAGTGCAAAGGAGAGGTAGATAGATGAAATAAAGGGAACATGTGTATTAGATGCACATGCATTTCTCTTTAGAATCTCTGTTTGGGTCTGCACCGTTATGTGTTGCCTTACATACCTAGCTTTGCAATGTCATTCAGCCAAACCACTTAGGAAGGACAGACGATGACAATGATGATGTTTGTGTGTTTATGTGCTTTTTCTTTCCCTTCCCACACCCACGTTTCACATATTACAGGTGGGGGTAGTCTCTCATATGAAGACATTCCCTGTCTCATTTCCAGACTAAACCTCATCCATCTTTTATGCCTGTTTCAGAGTTTGCTGAACTGTATGAAATGTTCCTGCTGCCACCTTCAGGCTGGTGTTGGAAGGGCAACTACTTTACTCTGCTGCTGCTTCCTCT
>NW_015219226.1:0-1429 GCF_001447785.1 Gekko japonicus | reverse complement strand
GTCTAAGTCAATAGTATGACCAACATTTTCTGCCCATTTCACCATACAATTTTTAACTATTCCATCTTGTGTTTTATCTTCCAACATAACAGAGATCAGTTTACCTGGAGAAAATGGCCGCTTTGGAAGGTGGGCTCCATGGCATTTATACCCCACTGAAGTCCCTCCCCTCCCCAAATCCTGCCCTCCTCAGGCTCCACCCCCAAAATCTCCAGGTATTTTCCAGTCTGGAGCTGGCAACCCTGCTAAGTGGCATCAAACTGGAACATCCTAAAACACTTGCTATGGTAATTTCTGGTATAAAACTGCACTAGTTTTTTCCAATACAAGCAATTTTACCATGGAGACAGAAAGATGCCACTCTGCATCCATCCATAATGACGGTGTTCAGGGGTCATTTTGTAGAAAAAGAGGTGCAGGAGCTCATTAGCATAACTCATTAGCATAACTTATTTGCATATGCCACACACCCTGGCATCACCGGAAGTGTGTCAGAAGGCAACACCCACCGCTCAGGCTCCACTGGACTGTTTTGGATTGCTAGCTATTGGAGTGGGGGGGGGGGCGTGCAGATCTGTCCTGGCAGAGGAGGGAGAGCTTGTACCTGAAGAAAACTTGGTCTTAAAGGTGCCACTGGACTGTTTTGGACTGGGGGGCTCTGCAACTTACCTGGCTGCTTCCTGCTCTGACTGAGGGCTGCTGGGGGTGGGGCTTGTTGCATGTGCCCGCCCCCTGGGCTCTTTACTGCCGGAGCTCCGCTCCTGTGCGCTCCTGCAGGAAATGTGCCCCCCCTCCCCCCGCGCTATGAATCAGGGATAAGCAGAACCTAGACAGGGCTGCTAAGTGATGCCAGAAATCTGATAGATGCAATGCTCTCAAACCAGGGTCTGCATTATCTGTGTTGGCCCACCAAGTTCAACACAGCCCACAGGCTCTGTATCATGGCCCACTAGGGCTTCAGTAAACAACCTGATTTGCTGCTTGGCCTTGCATTGAAAAAACAGAAGTGCTGAAGTCCCTGACAGGATATATAAATAAAAGCGCATGGCTTTATTCCTTGTGCTGAGTCACAACTTGTTCATGCGTGCCTGCTTATTGCACAAGCACATCTGGAAACAGATATTTGTCTAGATCAGTGGTTCTCAACTTGCAGTACGCATATTGGAGACTTCTGCGGGGAGGGCACATAGCCAGCAATGTCACTTTTGGCATGACGTGGAAGAGACATCATTTGTTCCAAACTCTATGGTTTGGGCCAATGCTAGTGTTCCCTGATAGGGTTGCCAGGTCCCTCAATGTCCCCTATGGGGGACTTTGGGGGCCGTTACTGGAGGGGGTGGGGCATCCCCAGCATCATGACATCACACAGAAGGGGAGGAGAGGCTCCCACCTCTCCCCATCAGCGTTTAAAGACATCCTTTAAACGCTG
>NW_015219225.1:0-1220 GCF_001447785.1 Gekko japonicus | reverse complement strand
GGTCCTATGTTCAATCCCTGGCATCTCCATTAAAGGATCTCTGCTAGCAAGTGTGGGGAATTAAACTTCTCTTCTTGAGACCTTTAGAGAGCCACCCCCAGTCAGATGAGACCAAACTGAGCTAGATAGACTAACAGTCTGACTTGGTTTAAGGTACTTTCATGTATTCAATTTACTTATGGCATTCTTTCCAACACAAAGCACTGCTCAAATATTTTTTGCTACAGCTCAGATGAACTGGCCCCAAACACATTGTTTGAATATTTATGACCAATAGTCTCCAGATCTGAATGCTTGAATATTTACAGAATATTCACTGGATATTTGATATTTATTTATGTTATTTATATACAGATTTTAGACAGAAAAGTCTTATAAACCAGTTTACAAGAGACCTGGCAACCAGATTAAAATACCACATGCCCAAGAACAAGGCATAAAATATTTTGAACATCTTCTAATCATTTCAATATTTGCTATTTTGCAGTATTTGATTGTTGACATGTACTAGATTAGGATTATAATATGTGACATTTGACAGCATACTTGGTGCCTGACAATGCCAGTATGAGAAATACTCAAATGCCAAAGTGAAACTTTGCCTCCAAACCTTTCAGTCAAAATTTTATGTTGAAAAGTTCAGGAATGAAATTGGAACTGGACTGGTTTTGAGTCACTGAGAATATTCATTTCAGTTTTGCTATGTGTAGGTGCATGTTTATGTTGCAGAGACAATCACCCTCAAACACCTTTGAATTCTCTCTCATATCAGCCGAAGAAGACAGAAAGAACAGAAAGCTCAAGTGCTCTTTGTTACTGTTGAAAGGTTCATATAAACCAGCACACCAGACCGTTTTCATTCCCATATAGTACAAAACATGCAAAATGCCATCTTCAGTTAGTGTAGCTAACTTCAAGCACGCAGCCATGTAATAGATCTGCTCTCAGCTTTCTTCATTTCGCTGCTAAACATTTTTCAAGAAAAGAAAGGAAATCCATATTTACTGCTAATGCCACCTGCAGGTTGAAGAAAAACAGTTGCCAGTCATGTCCCTGAAAAGTGCTAAAATACATGCTTTATGCCTTCATATTCAAAATCCAGCTACAAGACACTTTGGCTTGGTTGTGTTTTGTGAAGTACATTGTGTTTACAAGTATAACATCATCAAATATGTTTGTTTTCTTGCCCGTACAAGGGTTGAAGCCCTCAAAGACAGACA
>NW_015219224.1:0-1221 GCF_001447785.1 Gekko japonicus | reverse complement strand
ACTAGATGCCCCTGAGGCCCCTTCCAGCTGTATGATTCTATGAACGTAAGTGTCCTGAGAGAGAAATGTCCCATTAAGTTCAACAGGATGTATCCTGAAGTACATGTGTGCTGGGTTGCAGTTTCCCAGCATGCTCCTGTGCACATTTACTCAGCAGTAAGCTCCACAGACTTCCACATGGCTTACTCCCAAGTAACTCTGCACGCAGCATTTGCGGCCGTAGTTCTATAAATCTTTTATTAACATTTGGTATTATACTAATTAAAACTGCCTTCTGTATGTATTATTAATTTTTGCAGCACTTTGTGCTCGGGTGACATTTTTAGCTGGCTTAGCAGAATTTACCACAGTAAATAAGAAAAAGCTCATTTCCAGGCAATTAGGTTTGCAGAAAAAATAAGTCTGCTAATGGAGGGCATGATGATTACAAATTTTACCTAAGTAAACTGGATTTTTTTCAAATGATAACTCCTCATGCTAAGTAAACAGATTGGTGTAGTAATGTCCTAAGCAATACTTAAATGTAACTGTTTAATAAATTGGTAAATTACTCATTTCATCTTAGAACAAAATGGTAATCCAGCGGTAATAACGCAGTATATATTCTGTAAATATGAAGCATCATCACTTTAGCTCTGAAGAAATCACCCGAGCAATATGTCAGCATTGATCTAAAACTGTAGCATTTTATCTCAAGTTTATTACCCATTTTTGAGAATCGCTGAGATTCTCAGAGCATAATGGCAATAAAAGAGGAATTTAAAAAGCGCTTAAATGCACATAAGTTAATCAGAGGTATCCTCGGGGGGGAAAGGAAATTTGGTAAAACATGAATTATCAGCATCATTTAAACTTACTTTGGAAGCTAGAGATAATAAATGGTACCATAATTTAGAAATAGCTTTTAACATCAATGACTGTAAGTAGCACTTTACTGTTCATAAGAATTGCAAAGCAATGGAGCTGTAGCCAATTTTATTAGCCATCTTTTTCTTTATAAAAGCATTCAAACCATTTTCCAAACTGGGCAGACAGGAACAAGAGTTACGTGTTAATATGCAAAATGCATTTGTTTGGAGTTGGGTTTGTCTTCTTCTTCTTTTTTTTCCTTTCTCCTCAAAAGCCAGCAATAAATCTACCCAAAGATACGGGCTGGAGGCAATTGAATGATCATTTAGCAAGAATAAAGTTATTTTCAAGGATATGTATTTGGGGGGGGGG
>NW_015219223.1:0-1221 GCF_001447785.1 Gekko japonicus | reverse complement strand
ACAGTTAAACAGGAGTAGGAGGAGGTTGTTCTTGGTACAGTTTGTAATTTTAAGAAGGCATAAGATTCCCAAGCACGTTCCTGATTTTTGTGCAAGTGCCGCCTTAAACCTTGGCTTCTCAGCCCAGAATCTTATGAATGTTTTGTGTAGCACCCTGCAGGATCAGAGGTGGGGGGATGTAGTTTATGTGAATCAGTGGGGGGGGGGACAAAAATGGAGGAAAGTCAGGGGGTCTCATATATCTCATTAAGAGCCTTCATACCATTTCATCACCTGTTCACATTATGATACAGTTTAATGAGACAGCCTACCAATGGATGAGTTTTAATTTTACATCAGATACAGCTATTCATGGATTATTGGGGTCACAGGCCCCTCTGAACATTTTTCCATACACGTGCCCCAAATGTTCTCAGAACTAGCACATGAAAATGTTCACTGAAAGGCTTGCTAAGGGGAATTAATGGATTTTACAAAGTTTTGGATGTCAGCTTTACTTTGTTGATGAAGGATTTTTCAGTCTGCCAAAAGCAGTTACCATGAATGATGACTAACTAAAGCAGCTTTTTCAGAGACAGTGCCCCATTTACAGTGGGTGTTGATGGGAAAATGTTCTGTGGCAGGGGACTATCATGGGAATGAATGCAATATACACCAACAGCCTCAGCATATAAATCATTCTTGCACAGGAAAGTCATGGCAGCTCCAGTGTGCAGCTGCGTGTTCAACAGTGAATTAAGTTTTGACATCTATTCTGTACTCTTTCCTGCATTGTCTCTCACTCAGATTTCCCCTATTGCTTCTGTCATGAACTATGACCAAGCCAAGATTTTGACAACGCATGCTCTCTTCTATCATGTCCCCTTTGCCTCCACTTTCCCTTCTTTGACAAATTGCTTTCCATTCAGCATACCTTTAGCTCTTTTCCATAGAAACAAAGATTGGTATTTTCTTCTGTGAGCCATTGTCTACTGGAGCATACTTGCCTTTCTTCTTTCCACCCAGCCTACCCATGGCTCTCCGGTGATGCAACCAGAGGCTTCTCTGCATCAATTAGTTTTTCTGCCTTTCCTCCTATCTCAGCAAGGCAGTGCAATGCCTTCTACCTTTGTAAACCCAGTTTGATGCCTTAGACAGTCGACGTATATTTTTTCCTACACTGACAGTTTTCTTGTCTTTCCGTGGCTCACGGAGAGCCACATTCATAATTGTGCATTTGTA
>NW_015219222.1:0-1221 GCF_001447785.1 Gekko japonicus | reverse complement strand
GCTATCCAGGTGAGGGCTACCCCGCCACAAAAGTAATGCCTGCTTTGCCAGGTTGAGGAAGGAGAGGACAGATCTGTCCTTTACAATTTGTATCCTGACTGGCTCCTTTCCCCCACAATAAAGGGCAACTGAAGACCCTTGGGAAGACAGAGGGGAGCAAATCCCATTACCTCGTAAGAAAGATTTAAAATTTTCCAGAATTCCAAGGCACTTTCAACATCTGCATTTAATCCTCAAGGAAATTGAAAATCATACAGAATTGTTAAATGTGGTCCATTCTCAAGAAAATCAGAACACAAACTGCCTTTTTAGTGCTTCATCTAAAGACCGCAAATTGTATTTCAGAACTTTGTCTTGCTGTTAAGAGTTATTGAGAATGTTGTTTGGTCTGTAGCCATTAGAAGTGCCAGTTGTAAAGAACTGGAAATTGGTTAATGCCACACTTGGTTGGAGTCCTACACACGGCTGTGGCTACGCAGCCCAGGAAGCCCACTTGCCTTCTCCGCTGGAATCTAGACGCAGAAAACCAGCTCCGAACCTGAGGATCTTTCAGTTGCTAAAGTGATAAAGCCAAATGTTGGACAGGCCCCAGGTGGAATTCAAAGATAAAGGATCACCTGGGATCCTCAGGTCTGTGAGGCCTCTCAGGTATTGCCAAGTCTTCCGCGGCTGCTCTGAGATGGCGCAGTGCAAGTCTTAAAGGCACTTAACGGATACTACGTTTGCTTTATTTAGAAGAAAGTACATTCCGTCTCTCCAGAGACCTGCTTGAAGAGGCTCTTAAAGTAAGAACAAATACAGTAAGGCAACAAAAATAACCTGCAATAACAATCTATGCCAAGGTCCTTCATCCGCGCAACACAAATCAGACTGTGCTCTGTAGTGGCCCATCTGTGAAAGAGCAGTTTGGAGGGCAATGATGCCACTGCTGACCACCACCCCAATACCCCAAGCTGATGGCCCACAGAACTGAGACGTCCAGCCAACATGGCAACCTGACCTTGAGCAGACCTGGCCTTGTGCGACCTCAAGGTCAGCCTCACCACAGTCCCCACAGAGGGCTAACTTGGCCCAATGAAACCAGCATGTTAGAGGGCCAGGTGGGGTGGGGGTGGCAGAGCTGTGGCCATGGCTGGGTTCTGGCCTGTTGAACAGCTGGCCAGCAGGCATGCCTCTTCCAGCTCCTGCAGCAGCAGCACAGTGCCCCACCACGTGAGCAAG
>NW_015219221.1:0-1221 GCF_001447785.1 Gekko japonicus | reverse complement strand
ATTAGCATACAAAGACAAGAGTTAACAAAAAGGTGTGAGGATGAAGTTTGAGTCTGGTGGCACCTCCAAGATAACATAGGTGCAGCCAACCACTAATCACTGATACAGCCATGGCCATTTGACATCATGTAGCCATCACCCACATAGAGAGAGCTAGAAGGCAGGGGGAATGAACAATGCCTCTTTATCCCTCAGGAGACTGGTGGCATGAGCTGCAGGAGCTGTGGAGTTAACATACTCCAGTGAATTCCATAGACCGCACCTACAATCAGGTTCCCTTTTGTCAAGTGAACACATGGCCAAGCCAGCCACAACATTTTCATGCTCCCATAGTTCACTCGTTCACTCAGTACAGGACCCATGATGGATCACCCAAGACTCCACCTACCGAGGGTTTGGATCTTGGCCAGATTGGGAAGGGGGAGCACCAAGCCTTTTGCCAGGTAATGGGAAGGAAAATACTGGGGGAGCAACAAGAGTACACCTAATTACGCCCTCATCCAAGACAATCCTGTCACAGTCCTGAAGCACTGCCTCATCAAACATCATCATGGGAAATGGGCTGCCATGCTAATTGGCTGACCCACCTGCCCATCATTTTTACCAGTGAGGCCTCCTGCAGTCCAGGGGCTAACACTGCCTTCTCCCATTCGCCCCTGTTACCTTTATGCTATGTCCATCCCCCCTGCCCCATGTTGTGCAAGCTGCCTGGTTTATCAGATGCAAGCAGTGACATGGGGTGTGTGCAACCATGAGACCCTCTCACAAGAGAGCCCCAGGCCATCCTCCCAGCACTAACTGCTTGCCAAAGGCAGCAGAAGTAAGCAAAGAACAGTGGGTGGTAACTGAGACTGATGTGCTGAACCCCAATCAGAGACACGGCTGTACAGCAATTTTTGCAGTTATTATCTGCATCAGGGAAATGGGAACCAAGTCAAATAAATGGGGCTGCCACCTCCCTTGTTTTAGTAAGGCTCCTGCGCTTTATTGCACTGGGCTGCACTGCTCTGAGAGACCATGGAGTCACAGGCAGAGCTATCCCAATCAGTGCATCTCATGAGAGGGACAACACTGCCATCTGGACCACTGGCTGAGCAACTTGAGATGGTGCAGGTGGAACAAGAGAGTTGAAGGGCCTCGGCATAGCAGTGAATCCATGCAGTATGACCAACACTGTAGCTGTTGGTCATACTGCAACATGCAGCCCTTCCCTTTTGGATG
>NW_015219220.1:0-1221 GCF_001447785.1 Gekko japonicus | reverse complement strand
GACTCTCAAGAGTCTTCTTCAGCACCTGGCCCCTCCAGGTCAGGGTGAATTAAGTGTGCCCTTCCTGAATATCAATACACATCTTAGGTGTCATTAATTTCCATTCCATATTTTGAAGGATCACCTGAAAACACACAAAGCAGTTTAATTGCTAACACAAACCCAACCTCAGCCTTTAAGCAGCCTGGATGGGAATCATACACAAGCTGGTCTGAGTCTACCCAAGGGCCGGCCGGCCTCCACCAATAGGCTGCTGGCCAATACACCCCCACCAGGAGCAGGAGATATTTCCCAGAAGCCCCTGCAAAGCTCCAGCCTGCAGAGACCGCTGGGGGATCTCCCACTTACTGCAGGGAGTGGTATGTGATAGCGGGATGAGGTGCCAGACTTTCATTTCATTTTCAGCCCGGCTGGGCTTCAACGGCCCAGTCTGCTCCTTCCTCTAGAAGGGTAAGTATGTTTGTATGTGCCTGTGTACGGGAACAGTGCCAAGACGGGAGGAGACCTTTGCTCACTCCTCCCCAGCCACCGAAGCTCTGTGGTGACCCTATAAGTGTACAAAGTACTTTCACAATTAACAGCATAGTCATAATAATAATTCCGTGCTGTTGAGTTGCAGCTGACCCCTCGAGCGGGTTCACGGCAAGAGAGAAGCAGAGGTGGTTTGCAGTTGTCTTTCTCTGCATAGCAACCCAGGGCTTTCTTGGTGGTCTTCCATCCCGGTGCTAACTATGGCCAGCTCTGCTCAGCTTCCAAATTCTGATGATCTTGGGCTAGTCTGGGCTATTCAAGCAATTAGTAGCGCCAAGAACTCAAATGGCTTGCATTTGACTATTCCTTTAGGTATCTACATTCTTCATACCAAAAGGCATGGACTCCCTTGGCATATAAGGACTTTGGGGGCATGTAGCTAATGTCCTTGTCTTCTACTTATGTTACTGGTAATTCTGTTCCAGACTCTTCTGTCCTCATTATACAGTTTATACTGAGCCCAACTGTTGAAGTTGTCTAAAAATATTGGCATAATAGAGGTCTTAGTTTCCACTGGAAATGTTACTGTTGGCAGGAAGTTATGTTTTGAGAAACTGAAAATCATCGGGTATGTAGCTTGGTTAACAGTACTTGTGAGAAGTGACGAGAGGTCTCCAGGTTAGGGTGCCAATTATTCACTGGGCATAAATCAAAAAGCATATTATGCGCAACAGAACCAGGGTGGATCCC
>NW_015219219.1:0-1221 GCF_001447785.1 Gekko japonicus | reverse complement strand
GCACTGCCTGAGTCTTGCTGCCTTTCCAGCTGTATGCTCCTTGATTGCTCCTGGCATACATAGATTGTTAGACGTGGCCTAACAGACCTGGAATATAAAGGCAATAAATAAATACCCCTGTACAGAACATAGTGGATTTATTTCCATCTGTTATCTTACTTTTAACACTATACTACTTTGCATATGACTAAAAATCTGATGCAAACTATCACAGATTGTTTAGTCTAATGACTCATCTCAGAACCACTGAGATTGTCAGATGCTGGTGAATTAATCTTGAAATTTAAATTAAAGCAATTAAGACACTGAAATATGGTGCCATTTTGTAATACAACTACTGGTAACAGCAAGTTAACATAATGTATTATGCCAGTTTAATTCATAGTTAGAAATCTGCAATTGTTAATATTTAGTAGCCATGACCTCAAGAACTTTAGGATGGTTATAGCTCACCTAAACGAGAAGATTTGTCTCTTGGCAACAAACCCATCCGTCTTCAAGAAATCAGTACTGCCCAACTGCATTGCTACCAGTCTTACAGTCTACCTTTGAGCTCATCAGTGCCTGCATCATATCTGTGGCCTGCCCTGAAGGTGTACAACAAAACATTCTTCTTTTGAGCACAGTACTTACAACTCCTGCATGAGCTCACACAGGCATATGCCAACTGAAAATCTAAATTAATTATCTCCCAAATCCCTCTAATCTATGCCAGACTCTCTTACAAAAATGAAACAAATACACTTAATACCAGGATACTATTTACCTTGATTTAAGTGCATTGTACAGCCGAATTCCATCAGCTGGACCACAGATCTGTACCAGGTCTTCTCTTGTCAGCTTCAATAAATCAGCACCTACAAAAGCATATAGAATAGAAGTTCCTTGCTGCTGAAAATGAAAGCTGCCACGATTAACTCTTTTGGAAATATAATGGGAATGGCTTTAGGGAAATAGTAAACATACTAAACCCTTGTGGCTGTAAGATTCAGCCTTCTTGCCATTGTACAATCTGACCACATTCTGTATCAAAATATGCTCACACGTTTAAATACGATTAAATGCACTGTTATTACATAAGCTGTTAGGTCTTTTAAACAACATGCCAGATTCCTTCCTGACTCATTCTGTACCATAAAAGCTGATAATTCCACTGTTGCCTAGACTGCTTTCCAGAGGACATGTCAGTACCCCTATGGCATTTAGCTAAAAGAAAATGCT
>NW_015219218.1:0-1221 GCF_001447785.1 Gekko japonicus | reverse complement strand
CTCATAGGAAAGGTGTTCCAACCCCTTAAGCATCTTGGCTGCTCTCCTCTGCACTTATGCACTGTCCTGCTGTTAGAGGACAGATTAGAATTCCATATCTGGAATCAACCTGCTCTGTGCCGGTGAGATGAATGCTTGCAGTACAAATGGTATAGGTGAATTAAGAAATGTAGGCATATTTGAATATGCCTGAGAAAAACTGAGAAGTACCTGTTTATTTCAGAGTTCTTTATTTCCTTTGAGGGAATCAACTGGAAAATAATTCCAGATTTCTTGTGGGAATCGGTGAAATGCTGATTGTGCTGCTGTGGGAATAGATCATGTCCTGATAGCCATGTTTCCTTTCTCTTTGGGTTTACTCTTACGATGAGCAACTATGTTTGCCTATTCACTTACGTCCAGAATTATTGTGAGGGTTCCAAAACATATGGAATGCATAGATCCTGTTCAGCTAATGGACGAGGTGCTTCTTTCCAAGTTTGATGTCACAGCACAGGGGAAAGAGAGTCTTCCCTGGCATTCTAAGACCCACCCACCCCCCATCTTGTGGCTCAGTTTATGGTTTCAGCAGCATGTTGTATGCTGGTCACTATTTCACTCAGTTGTGGACTGGGCTGGGGGTGAGGAAGCTTCAGGTCTGCAGAAGACCAGGTGGTAGGCTTGAAGCGAGACGTCCTAAAGAACTGACAAAGGGCTGGGGGTGCCAAATCCATGCATAATGTTTAGTAGCCAGCCAGGAGAGATGCTTTGTACCAGCAATTGCTACTTTAAATACCTTCAAGCTTTTACACACACACCCTTTGGGGGGGGGGGCTTGCCTTGATTGGATCAGGCCTGGTGGAAATCCTTGGGGAATGATGGCTTCCCTGCTTCTTATGGGCTGCTTGTAGCCCTTGCTTCTCAGGGGTGTGTGTGCTTTTTTACAACCACCTGGGTTCAGTTTAGACCTGGTAATTCCCTCTACAAAACAGCTGTAGGAGAAGGATGCCTGGCCACTGCTTAGTAATGAAAAAAAAAAAGCTCTTCCCATGCTCACCTTTCGAGCCCACTTTTCACCTTCTCTTGGCACAGGAACTTTACAGACCAGCTGCGCAAAATCTCCAAGGATGCAGGGATGCCAATCCAGGGCCAGCCTTGCTTCTGCAAATATGCGCAAGGTGCGGACAGCGTGGAGCCCATGTTCCGGCACCTTAAGAACACATATTCTGGGCTTCAGCTCAT
>NW_015219217.1:0-1222 GCF_001447785.1 Gekko japonicus | reverse complement strand
TCTAAGCTGCTACTGGATTTGAATCTAGCTCAGCAAAGTTGCAGAGAATCTTCCATCATTTTTGCATTTTCAGAGTCTACTCTCCTGCCCCTTCTTTAACAGCAAAACTGATTATTCTGCTGTAGCCAGCAAATAACCTCAATTACAACAGAAGTTACATGCACTTTATCTCCCCTTGACTAAAATGACCTTTGAATAACTAAGGTAAAACTTTTAATTAAAAATGTGAGCTGCTTTTTGGCTTGCTTGTAAAACAGAAAGGTTTTTTGTATGCAGTTTTGCTGCTTTTGAAGTACAAAAAGCATGTTAAAACTTACAACAGGTTCTAAAATATTCATTCTTTTCTGTGGGTAATAAGAATTCACATATAGGTTTAATCTTCAGGTCACATTTTTCACATAAAACATGTTTGTGTGAAAAGTCTATTTCTTTGTTTCTACCTTGTTTATGTTGTGCTGCTTTCATTTTGCTGGGTCCATTATGACAAACTGATTAATGAGTGAAACATGTCTGTTTCCACTTGACAAGCAATAAACTGAACTGCTGGAGAAATGCATTTGTTTGTATTTATTGCTTATGAGCAGCATTGGTCTGAAGTTAAATGTATGCTGAAGTTAAATAAATATAGATAGCCCTTGGACTGTGATTCACTGCACACAGTCCCCAAAGAAATTAATAAATTTGCTGCATGGATATGGGCACTTTCCTTACATATGCATGAATTATAAAGATGCAAAGTTGCCTAGGGGTACTTCTTATGCCGACTCTTTACTGTAGGTTATGCAAGCAATTCTTATTTCAGTACATTTTTCTTTTTTAAAAGGACTGCTTCTTACTTCAGTGCATCATAGCACCACAGAAAATTAATGAGCATGCCTCATTTTAAAAATACTTCAGCTCTACCAGATCTCTGAAATGTCAAATATGCCTAGTACTTGTGTTCGGCAAGACTGCTAGGCTTCAAGGCGATACAATGAATACTTGGCTGTGAAACCCATAAACCTATTGCTGATTCCAAACACAATCACTCTGATCCAGCCAAGGAAGCATATGTGCAATGAAACTGGCTTCCATACACATAGCTAGATGAGGAAGTCACATATGCAAACAGATGCTGCATGTGTGTCACCTTAATGGAGCAGCCAAGGCTATGTGAATGTACCTCTGTCAAATAAATTACCATCAAACAGCCATTCAACTAGATTTCATTTCCCCTTAACAA
>NW_015219216.1:0-1222 GCF_001447785.1 Gekko japonicus | reverse complement strand
CCCTGCCGTGTGGCAGGGGCCCTAGTTTTTCACTACCTTGCTTAATGAAATATATAGCAAATTATAGCAGAGTGTCAGGATATACTATTAATTATGGGAAGTCAGAGATATATCCCATTCACTTGACACTCCAGACCAAAGTTTTAGTGTTCGAACAGTTTCCTTTTCGCGGGGTCACCAAATCATGGAAATACTTGGGTATTATTTTCCCAATGGACTTGACTAACCTGTTTCAATTTAATTTCAACCCGTTGATTACGGAACTCAAAAACACTCTAGAACGATGGCAAAAGTTAAATCTTTCTCTTTTAGAAAAATTTTCAGTAATAAAACCTTTTATTTTTCCTAAATTCTTATTTTTGTTTCAAAATCTGCCGATAAAAATACAAATATCTTGTTTTAAACAATGGAAACAAATCTTTACTAAATTTATTTGGGACTACAAAAAAACCAGAATTAATTATGAAACCTGGGAGGTTTAGGGCTCCTGAATCTGGAATATTATTACTTGGCAGCACAACTGAGAAATCTAATTTACTATGCACACCCTTTTCCAGATAAAGCTTGGGTATTAATTGAGCAATCTCAGCTTGGCAATAGCAAGTTATATGAAATCATATGGCATCATAGTAAAGACATAGCTTCAAGAAAACTGACAAACCCATATCTTAAACTTACCTTAGATTTATGGAACAAGCACAGAGATACCCTAGCTCCAGGGGTCTCCCCTATGCCGACATTTTTAGGTCAACCATGGTTCCAGCCGGCATTTGATACTACTAGTTTTAACAAATGGAGAGAAAACAAGTTGTTTAGACTTGGAGACTTGTGTAAGAACCAAAGACTCCTCACAAAACAACAGCTTGAGCTGAAAGGAAATTTTAAAATACCATGGATGCAATATGTTCAGATTCAACACATAATTCAGAACCCAGACGTGACTACATTGATAGACAGACCTCTAACCACATTTGAAACTGTTATTAAAAATAGTGTACAACCCCCAAGAGGAACAATTTCAATGCTTTATGGGTTATTGAATAAAACATTGTGGGGGGAAACTTACGACTATCCAAAAGGCATGACACAAAGATTGTGGAGTGGTATGGGATACAATACAATGGCAACATATTTGGTCCTCTAGTACTTTTAATACTTGTTTATTAAATGTCAAATTACAAAACTACAAATTCTACGCCCGCTGGTATATGACTCCTGTACG
>NW_015219215.1:0-1222 GCF_001447785.1 Gekko japonicus | reverse complement strand
CACAACAGACACCCTGTAAGGTGGGTGGATCACAAAATGGATCTTCTAGTAAACCAATGAACTCAGGTTACTTAAAATGAAGCATGTATCCATCCTTAACCCACAAGGAACATAACAAGGTTAAAAATTCTAAAGCCAGTATGGCTTTCATTCGGTCTGAAGGAGAACAACTTACTGTAACTAGCTCACAAAAGTTAACAGCTGACTGTGTTTATTATAGAGTTATGGCAGAAGTTTTTTTTCTCCCCCTTGGTTAATGCACAGTGGGTAAATCATATGTTCCCCTCAAAATGCAGACATGAATCTATGCTTCCTTCCTTAAAAATCTGTCTTTGGGAAGTAAAGTGTGAAAACGAAGACATATTATGGTGACCCAGATACCTCCTTGTTTGATTTAGAAAAGCAGGTCAAGACACAACTATTCTGGGAATGTGCTTGTGACAAAAAGCATGAGGTTAAGTTTGACTAGCTGAATGGATTTTTAAAACTCATCAAGGCTCCTTGTAATTACAAGTTCAATTCCAGCTAGCTCACTTGGGGTTAAAAATAAATCAACCCATCTCTTTAGGCAAGTTACACCACTGATGGCCCCCCTCTCCATGTGCATGCAGTAACACTTGAGAGAGATTACATCTTCCCTGAGCAAACCACCAATCAGCAATAATGGTAATCATCATAATCACTAGCAGACTGATGCAGGGCCTTTATATAATCTTAACCTCACCTTTTTAGAATGCTTAAATCACTAACAACATGCTTTAAAAAAAAAACCCCACACCAACAACTGGTGATTAGAAGCAATAAATTGTTTCACCTCCATGTTAAGATGGGCAGCTTTAGAGGCTTAAAAACAAGCACATCAATTTTCACTAAAGGAACTGGCTGGGATGAATGCTGCCTCCGTTCAGAGGCACAGCTAGCTAGCACTGTGAGATTGTTACTTGCTAATATCATATGTCGCAGACTTGATTTCGAGCTAACTGCCAATCTATGGATAACCTACAAAGCAGCTTTATACTAAACTGGCAGCTGATCTGGAAATTCTCAGGCAGAGATCTCCCCAGCCATAAAATCCATCTCTTTTCAAACTGGAGATGTCTGAGGTTGACCTTTTAGCATACAAAATGTATGCTTAATTTCTGAGCGACCACACCTTGCCTGGCGAAAAGAAATTTTGGAGTCCACTCTACCTACTACATGCACATGAGAATGATGGCTTAGC
>NW_015219214.1:0-1222 GCF_001447785.1 Gekko japonicus | reverse complement strand
CTCTTCTCAGACAGACAGTTTGACAAGGCCAGATGCAATGTTTTCTGGGAACCTCTTTAGCTTCCTAGTTTCAAAATATCGGCAAGCTCTGCTCTCCGGCTTGGCCTGTTCTTCCAAATATTCCTACCGTGAAATTTGCAAACACTCAGCTCTTACACTGATAGGGTCGACCATCCTCGACTTTCTTGATTAGTCTGCACCAGCCACATTTTAGCATGGGGAGAGGCCACAGCTCAGTAGCAGAGCTCACGCTTTGCATACTGAAAGTGTGCGATTCAATCCCCAGCACGTGTCTTCCATTAAAACAATTGCAGCGCAGGAAAAGACTTCTCTCTGCTTGAGGCCCTGGAGGGCAAGCTGCCAGTCAGAATAGGCAGTTCGTGGACTACACAGACCAATGATCTGACAGGGTAAGTCAGCTTCTTACCCTGAGAGCAAGAAATTGCATTCTGTGTGAAACATCTGCATTTGAATTGAGGCATCAGAACATTAAAACATTGCCTTGATGGATTATGCCAAATGTTCCTGTGGTCCAGCATCCTGTTTCCAGCTTCAGAGGGCCAGATGCCTCTGGGTGTTTATAAGCAGGGCGTGAAATTGTGGCAGCCTTCCTCAGCTATTTGCCCCAGCAGCTGGTATGCAAAGCTGTACTGGCATAATATGGCGTGTGAGGCCAGACTTGACGGGTGATACACCCTGTAAACTTGGCAGTGCAGGGGCACTGCTGTGCAATGTTGATGCTATGCCTGTGGTCTGAGGGCAAGAAGCACATGTGACTCCTCATATATACAAGATTTCCCCAAATCCAGCGTCTTTTCTTTGCACCGTGCATTTATTAGCATACAGGAAAAAGTTTACAGTCATAAAAACTTCTACAGAGTGGAGTCCACCCGTTTCTCACTGACTTCATATTTAAAATATTGTGGGGGTAAGGGCAGCAAATTTAATTTTCACCCAGTTGGTCCTGTAGCCAGCCACCCTTAGAACCTATCAGGTGGTTAAAAAACTGGATTTTGGCCATTGTGTTCATTATAATTATATTCTTTATCGTTCTTATTCATTGTTGTCATTATACACAGCATGCATTTCCATGGTTTCTGTGGAAAACTCATCTCTGGGTGTAAATGTGCCTCTCCCAAACTGACATATTCCCTAGCACTAGGGAGAACAAAGCTTGAGCCTCCACCTCTATCCCTCCCTTCCAGTCTGCACTCCTGCCTGC
>NW_015219213.1:0-1223 GCF_001447785.1 Gekko japonicus | reverse complement strand
TTTTTTTAGGATGCTTTAATTGGTGTGTAGTGATGTGAAGGCAGCTCACTTTCTGCAATATACGTGCTCTTTCATTGTGGCCTGCTTTAGGTAGGTATGTGCATGCATAGGATAGTCTGGTCCTTGCGTAGTGACTGGGCTAGATTACCTTTTTGGTATCCTCAAGTGACTCTATGATCTAGGGCTTTTTAGCAGCCACATATGTCTTTTGTGCATAATAGCACAAGTTACGAATTTGGACCCTTCCTCAAAGTCCCTGTAATGAAATAAATTGTTCTTTGTTAATTGTAGCAGTCCCTCGGGGTGTTTTGCTGTTATCACAATACAAGGGACTTCTCATTCAGATAATCTGATGGTTCAAAACATATCAGTTAAAAAACCCTTTCATAAAATAAATAAAGCAGCTATAATCTGCTCCTAAACCCATCTGGGTAGTAATTTATAAAATAGATGTTTTGTATTCAGAGCATGAATACCCATGGCCCTCTAAATATAGTTTGAAATTTCTGGAGGGTTTTTTCCCCCAGTGTTTCTAACAGAGAAAAATGTCATGCGTCAAACAATCTTCCTGAGGGTATTATGCACAAATGTGTCTACTTTGGCCTGTTGTCTGTCATCTGGATCTCAGAGACTTGGTCTACATTTGTTCCACCTGTGAAACAAGTACAGATTGTACAACCTAAACCTCAGTCCTCAAAGGAGCAATTTTCCATCTTGTTTGTTCATTCCTGCCATGTTAGTTTGTCATGCAATCAGGATAAAGAGTTACACTTCTTTTTTTCCCAGACAGAAAGAAGGATTTGATTAGCATGTGCTGGCGTCTCGTGGCCAGGAAGTCGGCGCTGAAGCTGGATCTACACGTAAACCCACTCAGACAATGTGAACTGGGCTCCCAATGAAACCCTAGCCCAGCTGTTGAGCCTTGGGAAAAAAGGGAAGAAATGTCATTGGCCAGATGCCCAAACCCCAGCAACCTGGAAAACATATCAGGTTCCCAAAGCTGGCAAGGAGCCTACCTGACAATGCATCTTCGTTCCTCAGCTGCTCTGCAAACAGGACCAGGTGCTGAGCTACCTGTAGAATGGATGAGTACAGCATAAAAACAAACAATGTCTCAGTTCCACACTCTCAGAGTGCATTAGGAAGGGGAGGTTTTCTGAGCGGGAGAAGAAAAAGGGCCCCATCTTAGCAGCAACATCCTTCATTTTTACATATAGTTGCTC
>NW_015219212.1:0-1223 GCF_001447785.1 Gekko japonicus | reverse complement strand
TCACCAACCAGCAGCAATGAAAATTCATTAATGACAATGGTCGTTACAGGTTCAGCACAACAACTGGAATCCACTGATGTCGAGAAACATATCAACTAGATCCTCTGAACAGGAATGGAGGGCCTGATCCCCTTCAGCACACAGCCTATGGGGAAAAGGCCATAAATCTTGCTCTTATGGGTCCAACACATAGGGTTTTTCTTCATCTCTAGTTCCCAGTTACGCTGTTTTTGTTCTATGATCCCACCCTGATTGGGCTTATCTGGCCCTCGATGTGATTGTAGAATGCCAGCAATCCAGAAGAGGCCACAACAGTTCTGTGAAAAGGGGCCTTTTTGTTTAAATACAAATAGCAATCTTTAAAGAAATGCTCAATTCAAAGTAACACTTTTACAGAGAGGTGGTATCTTAAAATAAGGCTAGCATGAGTCAGTTTAGGTGTTTAGCATGTGGCAGTTTTCCAAGATGGACATCAGTTCAGCACACAAAAGTTGTTATGTGTGAAACAGACCTAACCTTAAAGAAAATGGGAGTGGAAGGCTGAAGAGGAATGATCTCACCAAAATAATTTTATTGGACAGATGCTTCAGTTTCACTCTCATCTTTGGACAATAAAGCCACATTTAAGTGACTTACCATATGTTCCAATAATTCCTTTTGCCTTTTTCTGCCAAGAATTATTTCAATTAGCTGAAACTTATCAAGAGGAATGTAATAATAAACTCCTCCATGGGACTGAGTAGGTAACATGCCAAGACTTTCAATGCAGGGGGTAGTTGCCTCAACAGCCTAAAATCCTCACAGTTTCAGGATCAGAATTAAGAGATTTGGCTGAGTCACTGAAATCCCAAAGCTCAAATTTCAAACTTCACAGTTGGGTGGTGGAGAAATCAGTACATGGTCTCCATGCATCCTTTCTAATGCGTTTCTGCTCCAGATGAACAATTAAGCAGACTGTCAATCAAGCTTGAGAAAATACTTCTTGTATTCACACATATTCTAATATTTTAGAAGCTTTTGTACCACAAACCAAAGTTTCCATAATTAGGGTATTTACTGTCGTTGCAATAAAAATATGTGAATGGCATACGAATGAGTCAAAACTCCAGAACAGCAGAACGGTGTGATGCTCCTGTGCACCAGAAAGTCTCTCACACTTTGCTTCTTAGATGAGCCCCCGATTTTTCTACAAAATATGAGTTTCAAAAAAACCAACAAAACAG
>NW_015219211.1:0-1223 GCF_001447785.1 Gekko japonicus | reverse complement strand
GCCAGAACAAAAATCCTTCATATCAAAATTGCAGAAAGCATTCTAGATAAACCCTGACATATACAGTTAGGTTGCCATGTGTTGGGATTTTGTTGTTGTTTTTGTTCACAAGATCATTCAGTGATGTGAGCCCCTGACTCGAATCTAATGAACTAAAGTCCGGGACAAGTTTGCCATCTCCATAAGAACTGGACTGTAGTGGCTTTCTGTGTTATTCAGCCGATATAAATATAGGTGTGTGCATGTATGTTGGCTTTGCTAAACTAACCACAGCTTGCTCACAGTAACGTAACATCAGCTTTTTCTTGATCTCATCTTTGCTATGGCCTTAAGCCTGCTTTTAGACAGATGGATGAATACAAGCTTCCTTTAAAAATGATCTTCACAAAGAGGAAAATGAAGGATACTTCATGCAGTGAACTAGAACCAGATATATATTTAAAATATGGCATGTACCAATTTCTCCACAAAAAGTGTTCTATTGACTGTATCTTTTCCCAATATGTTCATGCTGGGTACACATATATCTAGTAGCCACAATCAATTGCAGTGTCCTACTTCAAGTCGATCCTTTAAAAATGTATACCTTATGCTTTTGTACAATATACAATACAAATCATTATACATTATATGATGGAAACAGAGATATGCTAAAAGTTTAATATGTACCTATAATAGCTTAATGAAGCTAAAGTCCAGTGGCATCTTAAAGACTATTGAGATTTATTCAGCATGAAAGCTTTTGTGGGTCAGAATTCAATTTATCAGATGCCTCTGATGAACTGGGCTCTGACTCACATACATTTATGCCGGAATAAATATAAAGATCCCCTCAACTTCTGTTTTATTTTCTCGTACTAGCATATGGCACATCTCTTAAACAAAATAACAAAACAGTATTTTCTATTTGTTGGACTGTTCAGGATGGTCTGGTTTACTTCTGTGCGCACATAGTTTGAGAAAATTATTATATAATGCTATATTTCTATCTAGTATCATCATAATCATAGTATTCATATGAGGATATGTGCATGCACACGCACAAAGGAGGGCAAGGGTACCCTAAAACAGGAAGTGCCAGCCCTGTGAAATAGTTCACACGCACATATTTTATTCTTGATCATTATAAAATCCAACAATATAATCCATGAACGCTCCCTCTAAATGGTGGGATCTTGTGAACAAAAATTCTATTTCATGAGCCACTGGCATTAAAGTTGTGA
>NW_015219210.1:0-1223 GCF_001447785.1 Gekko japonicus | reverse complement strand
TATTAAATCTGTAAGCATTTATTTTTGCCAGCATTACAAGCTTATGCTGCCATTTCACCTCTCTAAAGTATTTACAGCACTCGCATTTTCAGAGATATGTTCTGGGTTGCTTTTTGATGGGCGTAGTGCAACATCGAGAAAGAGAAATAAATGATTCTTTAAGTGGAAGTTTTTTTACATTTTCTGCCCTTGGGGACAGCAACCCTCCCTGAAGCACCTGCTGAAGGTCATAGAGCATGTGTGCAGTCAGCAGTGGATGCTAAGTCTTGCTGTTGCTGCAGGCATGCAGAGTTTGACCTGGAACAGAACCAACACTTTCTATTGATTGCATGTTGCAAGGGAAGGTTGCGATACAGGGTATTCCTCTTTGCTGCTGTCTGTCAACGCTGCTGCCATTGACAGGGCAGACTACCTGATTCCATTGAAACTCTTCAAAATTGATGTAGTGGTAACAGAAACAGCACTGGAATGGTTTATGTCTTTTCTATCTTGTTATAGGCAAAAGACTGTGGTAGAGGATTCAGAATCAGTATTCTGTGACCATGCTGCTTTTCTTCTTGTGTTCCTGCCCTTCTTTATTTTAAAGGCTCTGTGGTGTGAGCTCTGGTACAAGGGTGGGGAATACTTAGTCAGCAAAGAGAGGCTGAAAGGAAGCTTGGACTGTTTATGAGTGTCAACCAGGCCTCAGTAATGGCATCTGAAATACTTGCCTACCCCTACTCTTGTAAACAGCGATTGACCACCAAAGCAGTCTGCAGTCCTTAACCAGGCCTGAAGCCAGAATGGAATGGGCTGAGGCTAGATGATTAATCCAGGGAGCCCTACTATTCCTCTGCCACCGTTCTTTATAACCTCCTTACCCCCCAAAGACAGGTTTGAAGTCTACCTATTTGTGGTCACAATTTTTTGATCTAAAAAGGCTTCCTTAATAGAGTGCCTTCCTTATCAGTGCCTCCTTTAATGCCATTGGAAAAACACCCTTGGATAATGACATTTCATTAGATGCTCCTTCACCCTATTTTGGCAAATAAGTTGGAAATACAATCCAGGCAAGCCAAGGATCAAGAGAGTGGCAAATACTACCACTACAAAAAGTGGTTTGTATTTGTGTTTACAACATGCTGCAGTCTGATTAGCCTAGGCTTGTCAGAGTTTGGGAGCTAAGCAGGGTTGGTGATGATCAGTACTTGGATGAGATTTAAGGGACAATTCAAACACTACAA
>NW_015219209.1:0-1224 GCF_001447785.1 Gekko japonicus | reverse complement strand
TCGATTTCTGCCTGCTCTTTGCAATAGTTTGAATGTGCACAGGCATGGCTGTGCATGACATGAAGCACAACATTAATTTTTCCCCCCATTCAGAGTTAATCAACAAAACTGGACCGTCCGCTGATTAAAAACCACTAGGGATGCTGGGGTCACTTGCTATTGCTTTGGGAACCACGTGACCCCTGGGTTGTGCATTGGCTTGCCTTGGTTGAAAGCACAGAGACTCTGAGCATGCGAAGGGTGAGAACCCCTAAACGAAGCTTGCTTTCCTCTTATGAGGTTGCCTTCCTCTCCTCAGTTGTCAAAGGACGGACAGATAAAAACAGCTCATTCCTCTGAGTGGAGAAAGACGTCGCATAATTGGACTTCCTTCTGCAACTGGCTCTCAGACGGGTCTTTGGCTGGGCCTACAGCACCGGAAAGGCCACTCCAAACCATTCTTCTAAGGCAAGAGGTCCCTGGAGAGATGTTCTTGGGCTGAGTCCTGGCATTCAGGAAGCTGGTTCCAGGGCAAACCCCTCTTTCCGAGAGCCAGGCTGCCTGTTAAACCCACCATGGGAAAACTTCTTGCAAGAGTTCTGATGGCTATTATCCTGCCTAGCGGAAGAGAAAGCTGGAAGATGGCAGTCCCAGATACAGGGAAGGTGAAGGACAAGGTGCTGGCTGCCTTCCCCTTTATTGTTTTCTTTCTTGGCTGCTAGCAAAGGCAAAGAACCATTTGTAGTGCAGCCCTAAGCAGAATTACCCCCTCATAAATCCATTGAGGCCAATGGGCCTAGAACCGTGTAACTCCTTTTAGGATTGCAGGCTGTAGTGGAGATCTGTCTGCCTTTGGGCTCTGCAAGGGTTTTTCCTGCAGCTTCTTAGTCTGGATTGCGTAGGCATGGGAGAGTGGATGACGAGGTAGTGTGGTGTAGTGGCTAGTATCAAATGAGGACCTGGAAGAACCCGCTGTGAGTTGCCATCCTGCCATGGAGACCTGTCGAATGATCTTGGGCCAGTCACTGTCCCTCGGCCTAACCTGCCTCACAGGGTGTTTGTTCTAAGGCTAAAAGGGAGGAAAGGCACGTGGCTTTGGTTCCCCAGCTGGAGAGAAAAGCAGCATATAAATATCTAAATTAACAGATCTCTAGAGCAGTGGGTTCCTGTCAGGATCTGGGCTTCAAACCAGAAAGCTCCTGGTTCAAGTAGGGACCACAATTCATTCATTCATTCATTCATTCA
>NW_015219208.1:0-1224 GCF_001447785.1 Gekko japonicus | reverse complement strand
TCGAAAACTACGCCAGAACGGGCCCCCAAAATGGCCGACGAGTGCGCTCCTGAACCCATTGAAGACGACGGTACAGTATTGTCCCGCTTTGAATTCCTTACCACAATTCGTCATTTAGAATCCTCCATTGAATCCACAATAGCTGCACAAGTCCGTCTAGCTATTAAGCCCCTCAGCGATGAGCTAAAAACTATAACAACAACTTTAGCTGAAGTTTCCCAGGCTGCAGAATCGGCACTAGAAACCGCGATTGCAGCGCAGGAAGATATTAGGGGCCTCCAAAAATCGGAAGAATGGGCTACTGCAAAAATCATGTATTTAGAAAATAAACAGAGAGAGCCTAACTTAAAATTTCGCAACTTCCCAGAGGACGCAGGCAATGGAACTGAACTAAAATCTTTTATTGCTACATGGCTAGCCGGGCTACTTCACCTAGAAGACGGCGTGGCTCCTCTAATTGACCAAGCTTACCGTGTGGGCCCCACCAACAGAAAAAACTTCAAGTTCCCCAGGGACATTATTGCTTCATTCCCCGACAGTAGAACACGGGGAAAGATTCTACAGATGGCTAGAGAGAAAAGAGGTCTTGCTTTTCAAAATACCACTATAATGGTGCTCTTAGATCTGTCCCCGGAAACCTTGCAATATCGACGCCAAATGAGACCTATTACACAAACCCTTATCGAAAATAAAATTCGTTTTAGATGGTCCTCACCTATGGAACTTCAAGTGCTAAACGAAGGTCGTAGACTCTCTGCTACTGATTTGGATACCGGCGCGAAGCTCCTCCAGGACCTAGGACTGGAATTCAAACCGCTCCCTGCGCCGCCACTTTCAGCCGATCTTCCACCCAGCGGCAGCAGCAAATCCTCCACCCAATGGCACCGAAACCACCGCTGAATGCCTTCGTGTCAAGACTCAATTGGAAAGAACTCGAAGGTGATTTCAGACAGAACTCCAAAAATATGATTGGAAAACTATTTCACCTGCCACTGACCGAAAAAAGGGAACAACGATCCTTCTCTTCAAAAAGCAAAAAGAGCCGCTGCCTGCAGAAGATGGCTCTCTCAACAGTCTGTTTCTTCACAGCATGAGGCTTGAGTTTATCTATTCAGATTCAAAAGCTACTGTGGAGTGTTTCTTCACAGCATGAGGCTTGAGTATACCTATTCAGATTTAAAAGTTACTGTGAACTGGCTGTTATAACTCCAAGAAAGAGGCAAA
>NW_015219207.1:0-1223 GCF_001447785.1 Gekko japonicus | reverse complement strand
TTTCCTGGATCCTACTCCTTTTACTGCTTTCCATTGCTCCTCTGGTCCTCCCATGATCTGTCTTTGTTTTACATAAATGCACTCAACCCCCCTTTGCATTCCCCCCATAGCTGTGGCTTCTCCTCTACTTTAAAAACCACCTTTGTTAATTATAGTGGATTGGATCCAGCAGTCTCACGGTGGAGAGCACTGAGGGTCACAAGCCTTTTCCTGCATTCTTCCCCTCAGCAGTCTTTTTGGACTCCTCTGCTGGCGGAAGAGGGAGGAGAGAGTAATTCCTCCTCTCCTTACTGAAGCCTCCTTGCCAGTGTGGCTATTACTCCATGTCAGTCCTACAACATCCCTGGGAAAGCTTCTGAAAAACCGATGGGAGAGGGAATGGAACATGGGAAAGACATTTGATCCATGCATCCATAGACTATTAGGATCCAAGCCATGGTTTCTTCCTAATTCCTGCACAACCCCCACTTAATTCTCAGGACTCTTCTGGCTTTTGAATTCATTTCCCTGCCAAACTAGATCTGTTCAAAATTTCCCCTCGTTGCTAAATGTAAAATCTTCACTTGGCTCTTGTGCATCTTGATTCTTCCTCAGCTTCTGATACTGTGAATCACGATATGGGCTACTGTTGTTTTTCCTTGCCCCCTCCATATTTTAACCATTCTTTCAAAACATTTTTTTATGGTTGTCTTCAGTTTTATGTCTTTCTGATGGTGCTTTCCCATGGCTTCTGCTCTCCTAAATTTGCTTCCTTCATTCACTTGTATGATCCTTCCTACCACTTCTATGTCTCTGAGTTAAAACTATCATCCCTCTTTATTATGTTGAATATCTTCATTGTCTCACCATCACATCTTACATGACTCAGTATCACTGCAAACTTAATTGCATCAAAACAAAATACTTAGGCTTACCTCCATCTCTCCCCACCCTCTTTCTCTTAACCTTGATGATCTTCCTATTCACTCCTCCTCTCAAACTCACAGTCTAGGTGTTACTTTTTGATTCTGCTTTATTTTTCTCTTCCCACAATCATCCTCTTGCCAAATCTAACTGTTTTCATCCTCTACAGATGAAGATTTGTTCCTTTATATCTCCTGACACAACTAAACTTCTTGTTCATTCTCTTATTTCACATCTTGATTATTGCAGTGATGGTCTCAAAAGCCGTCTTTTATCTCCATCCCGTTTTTCTGTAATGAATGCTGTTTTTATGGTATGTG
>NW_015219206.1:0-1223 GCF_001447785.1 Gekko japonicus | reverse complement strand
GCTTATTGGATGCCTAGTGCTATTTGATCACATTATTTTGCACTATGCAATCCTCCTCATGTCCCAGTGAGAAATTAAAATAAACAGATAAAGAAGTAAAACAAACAAATAAGCAATTATCTACCCTCATCCTTTCAGAAGCAAAAGGGCCTTCCTGCCCTTTGAATGCTCTGTGAATGTATACATGTGTGCGTATGGTTTGATTCTATCGAATTCATTTATAGACATCCTATACCACCAGTCTCCATATTCCTCATGCATTCATTAATACAGATTTTCATGATGCCCTTTAAACTGGTGACATTCCTCACCCGAGACCCTTTTTCTTGAAAGGACCTCTAGGCAGGGTAGATGAAGGCGCACGGCAGTGGATGGTTTAATGGGGAATACTTTCAGAATATATCCCACCTGCCCTGTTTCATCTTCTACTTGTTCATCACTGATTTTTAAAGAAAAGAATCACGTTCACAATGGGATCATGACGGCAGCGATCTGTGTTATGATTTATCTTCAGCGCTCGCCAAATCATTCTTGGTAGGCCTGTCTCCTCTGGATGTGAATAATAGAAGCCATCTACCATTCATCTTGGGATGAAAGCGCGTGGATGGCTGTATTCAAATTTCCTTTCTCTCTAAAACCTCATCTCTTATTTTTGCTTCAAACCCCACCAATTGAAATGCTCGTTTCTTGAATATCCAAATAAAATGTCTGCCACACACGGAGTCGGGTATTTTATTGCTGTTGAGAAACTGAGCAACTGTCTTCTTCATGAAGAGAAGCCTTCCTTGTTCATGCTAACAGTACAGGGCATTGTTAGCAATGCTGGGACTGAAATAGCTCAGGACCTGAACCTTGTGATCGCAGCTCTCCTCTCAGCAACTGTACAAAACCTTTTGGGGGGTGAGGGTAAGAAACTAGAAGTCACTTTAACATTAGGATGGTGTCAGGTGTTTTTTTGGGTTTTTTTTTTGGTAAAGGTCCTTTTTTGTGATGTTGATATTAAAATCCCATCTCTAAAGGGCTGTAATCCTTGATGCTCCCTTGGAAAAAACATTTTTGTGTCTATGAGCATAGAGCATGTGAAACTGCCTTTACACTGTTTCAGGTCATTGGTTCCTCTAGCTCAGTGTTGTCAATTCTGACTAGCAGCAGCTATCTGGAGTTTCTGACAAAGAAAAGTTATTTCACAAGAACTTTGGAAGGGCTGTGGCTCAGTGGTAGAG
>NW_015219205.1:0-1224 GCF_001447785.1 Gekko japonicus | reverse complement strand
ATGTCAACAAGCTAGATTCCATAACTGTCCCTATCAGCTATACTGAGGTCCAAGAGTCTGTGGGAGCCTCAAGGCCATGTAGGCTGGAGCATACTTGATCCTCAAAGTAAGCACAGTTCAGACATTCCCTGAAGCTGCTGTCTTCAACTTGTTGTTCAAGCTGCAGGGTCATTTTCAAGAACAGCAGAAGGAGTTCTCATCGCCTGTGGTTTCTTGGTGGTGTTTGCTGCTGTATTGACTTTCTTCCTCTACAAGTAAGTTCCTGGATCTAGATTCCTAATTATTTCAGAAGGAGATTTCTGCTATCTATGCAAGGGTTGTTTTGTGCTGCTGAAGGATTAAAGCAATCAGCCTGGAAATTAAACTGGACTGGGGTTCTACATGACACTTAATATTCTCTATCAAACCCTAGTAATGCCCATCCACAGAGGCACAATCTTATTACACATTTACAAGGAAGAATCATTCACCACAGATTCTGCTTCTCCCAACAGTTGTCTCCCCCACCTCCCTACCGTTGTCCTCTAAAAAACAAACCCAATAATTAACAGTTGATTCATGAATGCCATGACCTGTAGTAGAACAGAACAGGAAATAAGTAAATAACAGTAAAAGTAAAAAAATAAGTAAATAACAAAGCATATGTAATCAAAAATAAGTCCCAATGTGTTCAATAGGACTTAATTTTGACTATATATGCTTTAGACTCACTGGTAAGTATGTTTCAGATTGCATCCTAAGCTGGAAGGAAAGAAGGAAAATATCGAGGAATGATAGCCTTTAATGGTACTTTTATGGTCCACACTAGATAATTGCAGTGGCAAGTTAAGTTTTATGTTTTAAAAAAATCACCACAAGAAATTGTCTTTGAAAAGATGGTAGGACATTAGAGAAAATACTGGAATGCAATTTGTGGCCAGTAACATCACTGGCATTCTCCATTAAAACTTAGAAAACAAATCATGGCAATTCCAGGCTAAATGAACCCAATGAGCCATTATGCAGAGATTTAGAAATGGCTGATAAGTGCCAGCTTCACACACAACTTTCTTTTCTGTATGCTATTGCAGCAGTTGTATATGCACAGGATAAATAGCCTGGTAAGCACAATGTACTTATTCTACATGGACCTCACAGTGTTGCTGGGCTATAGCTAATGCATACTTATCAGGTAGGTAGGGGAAAGATAGGAAGTAAAGGATGGGATCTGAAAGGGTGCTCTGG
>NW_015219204.1:0-1224 GCF_001447785.1 Gekko japonicus | reverse complement strand
AGGCCCTCCCCTGCTGCTGCCTCCCAGCATTATTTAGAGGTTTGCTGCCTCAGGAAATGGCAGCTCCCTTCCAATTTGTCACCGACCAGGCATTCTCTTTGCCCAGAGAGTTTAAATTCACCACCACCGTTTTTGAGGATTAAAATACTGAAAGTTTGGAGGAAAGGAACATGGTGTGGTTTAGCCTCCAGGACCTAAGCTAGGCATTGGTTAGGAAACTTTGGCTTCTGCTGGATGCTTAAAGAATGGTTGGGGGAAGGGAGTGCAGGTGAGAATTGATGCACCAAGGAGGGCTGCTGAATAACTTTTCTCATTGTTTCTCCTGACCTCTGCATCTTTCCCCTTGCTGCTTTCTAGATGTTTGGATGGACACTGAAACTCCATAACTTGCATTTCAGTCAGCAAATGTACAACTCTCTCCTCAAAAATAGGTGGTATATGAGAGCTAATCTCTTAACTTCTGCATTATTACAGTAGCCTACAATCTTCACCGTAAAATAGGGCAAGCACATCAAATGGGACTGAACTGAAAAACAAATTGCACACTTGAGCATAGCTCTTTCTCACCCTGATCTCTCAGCCTTTATATAGGGTGACGTCAGTGAGTATGCATACCAAAAACCCTTTAAAATATAATTATTTTTCTGTGACACAGTATGCAGCTCAAGCAGTCAGAGGATGTCAGAAAAGCAAGCAAAGGAATATTCTCATGGTCTCTAGAATCCTTCAGGCTTCTCAACAAAAGAACATTCATGTAGGTAGTACTCTGGGTCAAAGCAAACATTATATGGGGGACCCATGATCCAGATCTCCATTAAAAACATCTGTAAGCAGTCACAGAGGGCTCCAATTTGAATCAGAAGCCAAGGAGGGTGATGGCACAATTCCCTTCCCACCTCCTGCTATTAGCCCCACAAAGGTAAAAATACACATCCCTACAGGTATCCCCCCCCCCAATTTGTAGACCTAACATCAGTTTGGGGGATTCTGTTTGAGTACCTTGTTGCTCAGTAAAAGAAATGGAGTGCCCACCCACAGATACGTTGAAGTAAAATAGCAAACAGAAAGAACACAGAGTGTTTATCCTGAAACCTGATGCAAACTATGAGTGTGTGGAAATAATATTAAGCATGGAACTTGAAAGTGGGGGTGGGGAATACAGGCAGGTATGTGTATTTTTATCTTTCCGAGACTAAGTGTGTGTGTGTGTGGGGGGGGGCTGGG
>NW_015219203.1:0-1224 GCF_001447785.1 Gekko japonicus | reverse complement strand
CTAATACTCTACCAGCTTGGCTCTCAAAAATTGTGCTCTCTAACATAGTTTCCTTCAAGAGAGTAATTTTTGTTCTTAAAATAAGGCTTAAAAGTAGGATGCCTTCGCTACCCTGTTCAGATTTCCAGTCTCAATCTAGACCACAGGGTGCTGCAATTAGGAGGGAAGGGGTCAAAATTAGCTGTAGAACAAGTAATCCCAAGTGTGGGTGATTTTGCAGAAAACATTATAGAGAAGGGAAACCTGTCCCATCCAACTTTCTACTAGTTGTGGGAATACTTGATGATGAAGAATGGTAAAAAAAATGAGTCGGTAATGTTGATTACAAGGTCCTGGGTTAGTCTCATGTGCTCATCTCTTCAGATTGGTAGTGAAAACGATACTTGTCTCTACATACCGGCACAAAAGTTGTTTTTCTCTAGGATGTGATCATGATGGGATGTGAATTTGCTGTGATGGGTCTTGTTTGCTTTGGGGGAAGACTTCATTACTGAGGTATGTGCCGACCTCTTCATGCCAGTGCCACTCTGGAAAGATACTGCAATGATTTTAAGGTCTGCATCAAGGGTTTTTGTTTTTTTTACCCCTTTCAAAACTAAGAGAAGAAAAACATAATTACTATTTTTTCTTGAAAAGTTCATTTGACAGAATTAAAACGGCTTCCTTTTAAGGACCTTGTTGAGGAAGTATCTCGTTTTCTGTTCACAAAACAATGAAACATTTTAGATGGCTCTGAGGCAGTTTGCATTTGAGATGTTGCACCAAATCACTTCCGTTGCCAAAAGCTTTGAAAGCGAGGGCAGCTTTTGCCAATATTGTGCTGAAAGTGCAAAACAAAAGAATAGGAATCAGCCTAATTATATTTTCAGTGAAGCTAAATTATAGGGAAGCAACTTTTCCCATCCATTATATGCTCTTGAAATTAAAGGTTATACCAAACTGTTAGTGGTACTTACATACCGACACCATTCTCTTTAATCTCCCTTTGCTTGCGGTTTGTACTGCTTGCACTTGAAACGGGACAAAATGTTCTCTCTAGGGGTCTCCTGTCTCTCCCAAGTAATCCTGAATGTCTCAAATTGGATACAGGAACAATCTTTTATTCCTTTAACATCTACAATCCCCCAAAGTTCTAGTATAATGTGTAAGGAATTTCAGCCACAAGATTGGATAGCTTTTAGTGTGTGGCAGCCTTCTGAACAATTAATAAGAACATAAGAACAT
>NW_015219202.1:0-1224 GCF_001447785.1 Gekko japonicus | reverse complement strand
CCTGCTGGGGGCTGGGGAGCGGGAGACAGATCCTTTTGTTTCTTATCAAAGGGTGAATGAGTTCAAAATCCCGGTTCCGCTGCAACCCCCTTTTCCCATCTGTTTCAGGGAAGATATTGCCAAAGTGAACATTTTCTATGAACATCTGGATTACTATTCATTGGATGAAACTTCTGGATACAGCGTGAGTCTGACATTCTTGTATTTTAGGAAGGCTTCCCAACTTCTCTTCATCCCAGTGTCTCCCCCAGGTTTTGGTGTTTCCAATTACCTCGTCTCGTTTCTGAAATGGAAAGGATAAGTTAGGAATCCTCCAGCGATGAGCGCTGTTATTTTTCAGTTCTGAATTTCATACACTATAAGTGTGGTTTGCCGACTTTTCAGGTCCTTCCACCATTGACATCTTCTTTTCCTCTTGTGTCATTGATGCTCGTGGTTAAAACACTTTTCCAAAGGAAAAAAAGAAAAGCAGTCTTGCTGCGATGTTAGAGTTGTAGCGAGGTTCTTTTTATCTGGTGCTCTTACCGTTGCTTCGGAGGGAATACGTGCATTAGTAAAACGCCACACAAAAAGAATCTCGATGAAGTCCTGTGCACGGACACAGCAAGGCTGCTTTTTTGCAATGTTCTTATCAGTGCGCACTTGCAAATTGGCAAGAGGGAGGGTGAGGGAATCCGAACTAACTAAACATGCTCCCATTCCAGAATTAATCACAGAAATTCTCCTTCTTCAGACAGGTAGAATACAGCACAACACGAAATGATAGAACAATAAAGGAATGGGACAGCAGAAAAGCACTAATCCCTGCCCCATAAATTTCATTTGTTTAATGTACTTCTAAAAAAAGATTTATGTTCCTTCCTTTCCGCGCCAAAGGCCTCCGCAGTGGTTTGCAACAACGTTCAAACACCCGTAAAATACAAACCACAATATAAAACTGCTACATAAATATCTATAATCAAACAGGAACACAAATAAACCTCATGCTTTCCGCCTTCCCGGAATCCTTCCGCATTGATTTGTCTGCCTGGGATAAGAATGTATGAATATTTATCCGTCTTCATAGATTGGTGTTGTGTTGGTCATTTTACCCTTTCTTTGCTGCTACTGTTCCCGATCCATTGGTTTCTTTTAGATCATTTTTAATGTCATTTTTAGGCAACTGGCACGTAACGTGCATCAGCATTAACAACAAGGAGAATTTTTTCTCCCTCTCCCAAAATA
>NW_015219201.1:0-1224 GCF_001447785.1 Gekko japonicus | reverse complement strand
TTCCCATTTTGAGGAGGAAAATATGCACATTTTCAGCCAAAATTGGGATTTGGAAAGGTGTGTATATAAATGCAATGGGTTACAGCCATCGTCATTTTGCAACCTTTTCACTGAGATTCTAGTTTACAGCATGACCATGTATTTCTTTTACCCAAGAGCAATTGCTCTGTTTCCTGTGCATCGAATTAGGGAAGTATCTCTTGCGTACAGAAAAAACCCACATTTTTACTAGATGCATGGGGGTGTATTCTTAATTCTGAACATATGGTATCACTGATTTCTAGTTCCTCTTAAGCATTATTAAAGCAACCAGCTAAAGAAACTAACTTTCCAGATGTCTAAGAGAATACAGACTAAGATTGCCAATTGTTCAGGAAAAACATCCCAACCCTTTTTGTGACTTTAATAGCAACTTTATCTGCAGAAAGGAGCAGATGGAGGTTTGCGTGATTATCAGTTGCTCAAATATGCAGCCAAGATGTTGTTAAGGACACAGCTGGTTGAAAAGTCAGCAACTCTAAATAAAGGAGCCCTATTTACATAACTTTAAAATGCGCACACAAATTTCTATGTACATGCTGGGGGTAAGAGCACAAGAGAGTGTTTTTGACTGTGTGGGCAATACAAACAACCAGGAAAAACCAAATAAAAAGAAAATTACTCCTATTTGCTTCCCCAGCATCACCCACCAAATGTCACGGCTGAAGGTGAGGGGAGAAATTTGTGTTTATCTCCCACATCCTACTTAGTCCATCACTCCAGCTGCTGGACCACATGGGCAAGATGCAAAGTAAGATATAGCTCAGCATTTTTCATAGCTGTGCAGAAGAGGGAGTTCTGCCAGGAGCAGCAGATAATTCGGGGACAAGAGAAGCTGGAACCCAGTTAAATTGCCTTTTCTACCCAACTATGAAAAGGTATGGGAACAGTGTCCTACTTTTCCATTTATTTATGGAATATGCATAGGATTGCACTGTTGCAGCATGATCCCTTTACTCAGAAGTACGTTTTGATGGTGCTTACTCCTAAGGCTTCTTCCTCTTGATTGATGTGACCTGCCTTGGGAGATTACTGTCCGAAAACATGGTATAACTATCATGCATGCAGAGAACTACTGCTGTAGCTATTTGTTTGCCCTCTACTTGAATGCACTTTAAGATTAGGGCCAGTGTGCTGTAGTGGTTAGAATATCAGACCGATTTCTCACGAGGCACTTGCGCCTGG
>NW_015219200.1:0-1225 GCF_001447785.1 Gekko japonicus | reverse complement strand
CTCTATTCCAGTGTGTTCCCCCAGAAAAAGGCCTGCTTTTACCACCTTAAAAAAAAGCAACACCAAACTCAAGCAGTGTTTATTAGCTCAAAGTCACACAACAGACTCAAGAAAGATGGCAGTTCTGTCTCTGATGCTCTGTCATAGACAGAGCCTCAGGAGCTTCAGGTGATGAGGAAGCTCTTAAATAAGTAAAGATCCAAGAGCCTCCAGGGCAGCTCTGAAAAGCAGCTTATCCTCATGATCAATGCTGTGTACAACTTTCAGAGCACAAACAGAACTGAAGTTGTAGGAAGAAAAAATGGAAATCTATACCATTTTATGTATTATTTATCCAAAGTTTTGCTCTTTTTCATCTGCTCTCCAGACACTACTGCCCTCCAGTGATAAATGCTAGAAGACCCAAAGCGAAAAATGATTCTAAATTCCCATTTGGAATGGTGAAGGTTGGGTATATAACAGCTACCGCCTAATTTATATATTGGCGGAACAGAAATTCTTCTCGGCTGTTGTGCAAAAATTATTGTGCCTCGCTTCAGCATCATACTTGCTTTTCTGTTTGTGCTATAATCATCCAAAATATCCCCAGGCTGGGAAGAAAACTCCCATCTGTCACACTGATAAAGAAAAAAAGCAGGGAACCACTAAGATGAATGATACAGAAGGCTGGACTGCATTAGCAGATGCTTAGGGCTGTAGTCAATATATTTATTATCACATCCTTTTAATGCAGAATAACCACCACCACTGGAGTTCATATTCACAAAAAGTTATACAATTTAGAATGTGTTCTATCCCTAGGTGTATAAAAAAGAACCTGCCTAGAAGCACGATTCCATTTCCTATCATGAGAACTAAAAACTTGTTGCATTCCAATTTTTCATCCCCTCCCTTTTCTCTGTCTACCATGCTTTCAAATTAGACCCCTTCTCCACACACGCATACTTCCTCTTCCCTAACAATCCCTTTATCACCTTCCATTTGTGTTTGGTAAAGTTACAGAACTGATAGGAAATTTTAAATAATGGTGGCATACAAAACAACACCCTGTTCAATTTTCTTGGGTATTTCCCAAATGTCAACACACATGCACCTCAGAAGAAGCACACGCATAGTGCTGCTGCTGCATGCTCCCTCCTGTCCCTGCACTACATTTCCAAGTGACAATGAGAGACCATGTATGCATCCTCCAAGGTCAAGCCAACTTTAAAGTGTTGGGGGGGGG
>NW_015219199.1:0-1224 GCF_001447785.1 Gekko japonicus | reverse complement strand
GTTTCAAACACACCCAGGTCCCTGCACCACATACCTGGCTGTGCTAGCCTGGCAGTTGTTAGGAGGAACTTGTTCTCCTGTCTTGCATTTTGAGATCTCCTATGGCAGTATCTTACGTGCCAGGACCAAGGGAAATACAATCTTTCCAAGGTGCCTGATGTTATTGGTATGGATGCCAGGCAGTCTGGAATTCGTAAGTTCCAGATCTCCAGTATAGAAGACTGGTTAAGAACCCAAGTAGATGTCTGGCAGATCTGGCAAAATACAATGTCAGATGTTAATATTTCATTCCCATCGTGGAAAGGCACAGTATTTCAGCTTGAAAGGAAAAAGATCCTGCCTGGAAATGAAGCTACATTGAACACCAATTTATCCTTCCCGTTTTGCTTAGCTAAATTACACCCTATCTCAGTCTGAAATATAAGATCTTTTAAATGGAAACATCAACAGTTTTAACTGCCCTAGTGAGAATAGCCCCCTCGGTAAATTGCCACTTCATTTAGCCTCAAGACTTTTCTGCCAGATAACAAGATCTCAACAAAACATATACAAAAATGAAATGTAGCCATGACCCCCAACAGCAAAAAGGTTTTTCCTTAAAATTGAAATGTAGTTAATGAGTTTGATTAGGAAACCTCAGCAGTCTCATTACTGCTTAAAATTCCCATGTTCTCCTCTAAATGAAACAAATTCCTCGTCTTCTAAGCCAAAGAGCGCTAACCTATGAAATAAAGATACAAGGAGTAGTCACCTTGAGAAAGAGGATAAGAAGTGAATAGAAGTCCTGCTTAGACTATAAAGGAGGTAGATGCACATTTTTGCTCAGAATGCAACATTCTATTTTCACCGAACTGCTTTTCTGATAAGGTTAAAGGGACTGCAGTGCAAAGGCACAGAGTTGGTAATACTACAGCAGTGGAACTGCATATGCTTATTTTATGGAACAGGGAAGCCAGGCTTGTCCCTATTACTGTTGCTGTAATAAACCTTAATGAAGGCATAATTGCTTTAAAACATGGAATATTTTGTTATGGATTTGATTTTGATGTACAGTGAGAAGGAGCTGAAGGTTTCCATGTATTACATGTCTTTAAGTATAGCTGAATGGATAGTAGTAGGGATTAAGGTCAATCATGGTCAGAAGGAGGAGACCAAGGTCTAGTTCATGCATTACCATTGCATTATGTTTGGCCACACATCCTGGAATGGAGACACAAGGCTACA
>NW_015219198.1:0-1225 GCF_001447785.1 Gekko japonicus | reverse complement strand
TCAAACTGCTGAGCTACCGACCTTCCAGTACGTGACAACCTTTAAAAGGGGTGCCTGAGGAACTGAGGATCATGACTCCTGTGTTTAGGAAAGAGACACAAGGGAGTAAATGTAAACATATGCAAGTCAGCAGATTAGCAAAATGTAGATTCTTAATTATGAGTTGCTAAATGGAAAAACGGGTCCTCTGTGCATTCTAAAATAAAGGAAAATCTCTGAAATAGCTATTCTATAAATCAAAGATGAAAATGCCTAAGACCACCCCCCGGATGATATTGTCTGAGGTGGGGGACATTTGGAAGGGCAGTAAAATGGGCTGTGGCCCCAGGGATGAAAATCTGATCAAAAAAAGCTGGTGAAAAATCATGGAAGGGGCAGAAAGAGTGCAGCCTTTTGACAATACAGTTGTTGGTCATGATAAGAAGCAGTGATGTAAGCATATCACCTCATTCATATTCAGTGATCACACCAAGTGGAAACATTCTGCTGAGGAATTGTAAACATCTGCTAACAGGTCTGGAGAATGCAACAAAGAAAATGACCCATTAGTTAAGTGAGAGCACATTATAAACCAGGAAGAAAATGAACTTTACGGACCCATTCTGTTTGAGATTTGTAGGTAATACAGTAGGCCAGATGGTTAAAGAGACAGAAACTTCGTTGCCCGGATTCTAAACACATATAGTTGGGAAACTTCCACGTGACCAGAATTGCCTGTGGAAACTGCAGAAAGAAGCCTTCCTGTCTTTTTCTTGTGTCGGTGCATGCTTAACCAGTAATGGGCATGCCAAAGGCACATGCTGAATGAAGCTAGGATCCAATTTTGACATGTCACTGCAAACAAGTGGTTGTGTTATTATGCCAACAGCTGATCCAGGCTGACTTCAACATGTCTCACCAATTTGTACATGTAACCTAACAAGTTCAATGCAAATGAAACTAAGGGGGAAGTCAGTGTTGGCTGACATTTTGTTATGAAAATGATCCCTAAGTCCTTCTGATTTTAAGATTTCTTTCTAAGTAAGCATATTTAGGAGGGTTTTTTTTTTAATTAGGAAACTGAAATACATTTTAAGTTCCAACAAGGGTTCGCTTATAATACCCAAATATGTGCAGCATCCACTCCACAACTCTGCCTAAGACTGGACTGTGAAAAGCTGCGAAGACCAGAAAGCAGGGAGTGAAATGACTCAGAGCCATTTAAACCAGTGCTTTCTACTCCCTG
>NW_015219197.1:0-1225 GCF_001447785.1 Gekko japonicus | reverse complement strand
AGTTTACAAAATAGCTTGTTGCCTGGCACATTTGCCTAGGGATTCCTTGGCCAAAAATCCTCTCATCCCACCCTGTCCTTTAAATTCTAGACTGCCTGGCAGCTTAAAGGCTCCAAGGAGATGGGGAAGTTGAATTGAGAGGGACAAGTGTCTAAAGAAGGACATTCTTTATGGCTACTTCCCTCAGCAAGGAAGCATCAGGCCATTTAATTTCCTTCAGCCTAATTTCCAGACCCTACTATCTGTGGGTTCATGCCTGTGCACTGCTTTCTGCCAATTTTCAGTAGCAGCATGAAGATAGCACATGTGTATGACCCTCAAGTCTTGTGGGTTTGGGGGGTTTTTTTTAAAGAAAAAGAAAAAGAAACCCAAACATGTGCAACATTTTCCTGCATGCTTCTACAGTCCCTCCAATATATGGGAAACCCCTCCTACCATGCTTTTCTACCTATGTATAAGATACCCTCTCTGAAACTAGCTGGAGGAGTATCTCAACAGAACCTTGCTCAAATTACAGCAGAGTTATTTTATGTTGCGAAAAGCCACATTTAACTGTTCTAGTACATGGAAATATCAGTCTGAGTTTGCTTCTACCGTGTTTTCCACACAGAGAAACACACAGATTTTGTAGCTGCCCCATTGCTGGTGTGGCCGCAGATAAAGTGTAGCAGCAATAGGGCTGCCACATGGCTAGTTTTACTCACAGTTTCACTGCTAGTTTACCCACGGGGGCTAACTCCCACCCAAGCCAACAGGGGTTTTGGAATTTTTTTTAAACTGGCACTAGAATGTCATTATGCTGTTGTACCAACAGGTATAACAATTTCTCTGAATTCCCAGCTTTCAGGTTTTTAGTCCCTTCTCTTGTGGAGATATAAGTAATAAAGTAAATTTTGCAAGGGAAAGGGCTGGAGACATGGACTAGAAAATCTGAATTTCCTACCCACACAGCAGCCATCTACAGAGATCTTCACCAAAACTTCAGAGCAAAGGAGGTTTGAGAAAGACTGGAGAAAAGCCAGGGAAACCCCCAGAGGTGCATGAATTTCAGCATCATGCGGTGAGGAAACAGGAAAAATCCAGCTTCCCAAAAGCACTGTATTACGGTCAGATAACCCATGTGAAAGACATCTACATAGAGGATTTGCTCCAGTTTGGCACTAAAACTGGTTTATTTGTTTGAGCATCCACATGTAATCCACTATCCATGTTCTCCTCTGCTTTG
>NW_015219196.1:0-1225 GCF_001447785.1 Gekko japonicus | reverse complement strand
TACATGTCCTGTTTTTGCCTCAGTTAATTCGATTATTTTGAGACACATGTTCATGATCTTTTTGTATTCTTGCTATAAATACTATTGCTGGGTAGTCACTTGTTAATTAAATTAATTATATCTGTCTCTTTGTTTGTTTGTGTGACCACCTAATTTCAGTAGGTCAGTCTTGAGTACAATAGCAGTGCACACGCAGAGTGAATTTGTCTGTGTCCATGTTGTTTGTAATGTTTTCACATCTGTTGATCTGTCTGTTTAATGCTTATAAAATTGGGACCCTTTCTCCTGTCTGTGAGAAATTCAGCATCAGAATCCCATTGGAGAAGGGTACACGAAACCTCACCCCAGCTGAATGGGGAAATGATACATCTGGAAATGTGCTTATCATTGAAACCAGCACAATGGAAAATGACTGTAATAACAAAAAAGGAAGAATATAAAATGAATGAAATTTCTGAAACGAGAACAAAATGGAAAAACAAGTGGGGAATTATACAACCCTATTTGCTAAAGAAGAAGCTCACCTACTTGCCAACCACAGATGGTGGCCCATAAAGGACTGTAATTAGACTCTGAGGCAATCTCATAATACCGAATAGGAGCTATCCTTCTTGCAAGGTATGTAATTTTACTTCGCATGCAGTGAATTGTGGGACTTCTGTTCCATTTTCTGTTCCAGGGGGAGAAGAAAAATGGTCAGAATCGTGCACATACTTCAGTACCATCTTCTTGTGTATAGGACTGAGGATCTGAACACCCCATGTTTGAACAGTTCACTCCCAACATGAGGTTTCTGCCCCTTGCATATTTTAAAACATCCTGCTTTTCATATTCTAGCAGCTTTAATTTTCCCCACCTTCTTTCCTTGGAGCCAGTCCCATATTAGTAAGGAACAGGACAAGACTGGAGATAAACAAATGCAGCCACTGGAAGGAGGGAGCTGGGAACCCTGCGGCAACTGAATCGGGAAAACCAATGCAGGCTCCCAGCCACCCACCCACCCAGCTTATAGTTGTCAACCCTGCCACATGGATGTTTGTTCAGAATGGTACTGAGTAGACAGACCTTGACTTAGAAAGTCATTTGTTTGAGAGACCCTTTGTGTGGTTTGGGCAGATTTCAGCAATGCCAATTTAGCCTCTCTTATCATGGGTTAAAACCCACCCAAAGTCTGTGAACACCTGCTCAAAGTTTACCATGTGGAGCTCTGCCCACAATTATGAGT
>NW_015219195.1:0-1225 GCF_001447785.1 Gekko japonicus | reverse complement strand
ATCAACACTTAGAATCTTTTTAACAATCTAGAAAGAAATGCAGAGTAGCCAAGGGGATGTGACAACCAAGGGAAATGATCAAATAGATAAAACTAATTTGTGAAGATTAGTGCGCCAATCTACAAAAAGAGGTATCTGAAAATGGGTTTTCAGTCAGTATGAATATCCCACTGGATATTTATTCACACCTCCCTGAAACAGATCAGGTCTATCTTTTGATATCCCTATGCAGGTCCACTATGTGTAAATGAGTAAAGCTGGATCATGGCCATTGTGTTTTGCCCTTGATTCACTGTTCATTGCTGCCCTGTAGAAAATTCTGTACATTGGATCCTGTGAACTGAAGGATATGGAACATCTCTTCTACGTCTTGCATCTTTCTATAGCATTTTGCACTCCCCTGCAAGCTGTTCCAGAGGACCAGGGGGACCATGAGGAACAGAGTGGGGTGCAGTTTCACTGAATGCAGCTTGAGAGAAAGTCAATAGAAATCAGCTCTCCTCCTCTTTTCTACTAATAGAGAAAGCATTTGCCCAAGAGATGTGTGATTTCTGACCATTCCCACTTCTCTTCATGTTGTACCCCACTGTATTCCCCAAGGTCCCTTGATCTTCAGGAACAGCTTTTCAGGAGGTGTCAGAGGCAGCAGGAAGAAAGTGAGTTCCATTCAGTGAGTTCTTACCATTCACAGTTGAACCCTATGTGTACATGCAGAATTCCTTCCTACGAGTTATGAGATATGGAGCTCCACATACTGATGGCCATTTTTCTGCTCCTGTTACTGAAGATCATCCTATGTGCAGTTGGAGCCTGGAAAAATGGGAAGTAGTATGCCCCATTGCTGGCAGTCTAAAGATATTGCTGTGGGGGGTGAATGCTGTGCCTATTCCATATCTCGCAATAGGAAAGCTGTACTACATATATGGATCCAGTTGGCTGCATGACGGCACATACATTTTAACAGGCTCTGCTAGCTTCCCTCATTTGTCATGAATTTAAAAGAAAGCACTGAAGACTTTGATTTATTTTATTTTTTTTTAGAATCTGGAATTATTGGTATTTCTGCTGTCATTACAGGTTATAGAAAGAATTCAAAGGGAGTTGTATGGGGAGCTAGGGAGCCCCTTTCTCTTCCTACTAAAAATATTGTTTGTTATGCATTCAGTACAATGATAGTTTGTTTGTCAAAGGAAAACCAGAAACTCTTCTTTAGTCTAAGTGGCAT
>NW_015219194.1:0-1225 GCF_001447785.1 Gekko japonicus | reverse complement strand
TCAGCTTAGAGGGAACACTGGTTGATAGTTGTGGGACTTGTATGGATTAAAAGTTGTGTTGCCTGAATGGCTGTGATTAGGACAGGAAGGCAAATCCCCATCCTCTTGCATCCCAAGTGCACCTCTTTCCAAAGTTTCAAATTTTACCTTTTAAAATAAGGGGGAGGGTATCTACTTCCCCGCAAACAGGGTGGCTTGGTCCTCACCAGCATGGGATGCAATGTGCTTCTGTAGTGTGTGCAAATATCCACATCACAGCACATTCACACTTGTGAAGCCTTGGAAAATACTAGTCCTCCCTTCATTTACCTTCTGCACATCATCATGACAAGTTCTTCCTCACTAGTTATTTGTAGTACAGTCCTAACCAGAGATACTACTAGGGCTGGCAGCTTAGAACTACTAACCCCTGGAGCCTGGAGAGGGCAGGACTTATTCAGCTAGCATCAGTGACATCACCTTCAGCTGCATGACTGGAAGTGATGTAACCACGTTGCAGGAAGCTCTAGGGTTCACTTGAAACTCTGTGGTTTCAGGTCAGTCTTAGAGCATCAGGTCACTCTTACAGCATCAGTGGCACGGCAACATCACTACCATTAATGCAGCCAGAAGTGACATTGTGGCAGCGACAGACACTATTTCATCCCCACCCCCAACTGGTGAGATGTTGCTCACCAAAACAGGCAACCTGACCAGCCTAGGTGTTACAGTCTTCTAGATCCATTGAAGTCAAAAGGCTTTGAAAGGTGTAACTTTGGTAAGGGTTGCACCAAAGCTCCATTAACATTGGCTTAGCCTAAACTAACACACATAGCTGGAGCCAAGGCTAATGACAGAAGAATGCTAGTGTGACTCAGTGTTAGGAGAAGGTCCTCTGATAGCTGTAGGTCTTCTAGCTGAGTGGAGGGGGCAGCAGTATGTTTGTAAAAGAACAGTTGTTTTGTCAGTGCAATTCTAGGCAGATTTATTCACAAGAAATTCCCAGTATATTAAATGGGTCTTACTCCCAGGTAAGGTCAGTCTGGGGGAGGGGGGAGAAGTAGACAATGTTTATACGTTGGCTGAAGCACTCGGGATCTGTAGTAGATTGTGACCTCTTTGGGATTACTTGTATATTTGTAAATAACGTAAGTCTCTCCAGTGCTCCCTCCTCCAAGGGAATGCAGAGCCTGGCACATCTTCACAGAATTGGGTAACATATAGGAGTGATTTAAAAATAACAGTG
>NW_015219193.1:0-1225 GCF_001447785.1 Gekko japonicus | reverse complement strand
CCCCCCCCTCCTTCCTTCGTAAAGTCAGAAATGACAGTTGTGTTCAGTCCTTAGTTCTGAGAACACAGCCATAGCAAATGTTTGCTCATTTCACTGAAGTTCAAGGAAGCTTAATCTTATTCATTCAGAGCTGTTTAATTTGAATAGGTACATTGAGTGAAACTGCTCTTAGGACAGCAAACACAAGTGACTGAAAGAAACAAAAGATTCTCAGGCACTTCCATTATGAACAATGAGTCCAGCCCACTTTCAAGAAATCAGAGACAAAGCCTGAGACAAGATGTCCTTAGTGAAATGGAAAAAGAAAAAACACAAGAGACTCTTAATACAATGCTAAGTGTCCTCCCAGTACCTGAAATAATGGTATCATGATATTTCAGAGAATTAAAAAAAAGATATTAACCATACTTTATATCTCTCAAGGACACACTGTGAGGTCATATTTAAATTATACTTTTATCTTGGGAATGATTACGTGCATAATGCCACTCCTTTAGACTTCCCTGCCAAAGTTTTTGGACAGTTCATTAATATCTGCAGTAAATTAATTCACTTATGTTACTATGCCGTCACTTAACTGATTGGTTTTGCTTCCATACCAAGAGGAATTAGCAGCTCTTTTATAGATCCAAACCTTAGGTAAGGACACACCCAATTATTTTATCCTGTGAGGAAGACCAAAATAGGCAGAAGTAGCCCAGACTCTATATTGTAACACTGACCAGAACTGCTGCCAGATTATTCAGCACTGCAGAACAGAACCAAACTATCATGGCTGAAGCTAATCCCACAGGAGCTCGCTTGGTATCCTGCCATAACTAGCTACACTTCTCACACACAAAGGCTAATGATATCCATTACACTGATATTTCACCTTCCCTCCAAAGAGCTGAGAGCAACAAACATAAATAACCCTGTTAAAAATAGATTATTTAAACAGGAAGCAACTAGAAGTACAATCCTAAACAGAGCTACATCCTATTAACTTCAATAGACTTAGAAAAATGTACCTCTGCTTAGCATTGCGCTATTAGCCAAACTTAATGTGAGTTTTATACCAAGTACAGAGTTTATTTAACCCAACTGTTACCAGTACAAGCCCAGTTCTCTGCTGGCTACACCACATTGATTCTTGTTATGTGTTGTATAGAAGTTTTAAAGATGGAGGAAAAGGAACACCATAACCCTGAAAGATCATCAGACCCAAGGATCCTGGATCTTGTTT
>NW_015219192.1:0-1225 GCF_001447785.1 Gekko japonicus | reverse complement strand
TAGTTTGAACCCCAGGCTCTGAAATGTAGACATTTTAAAAAAGAAAGGCAGCCTATCCTTAAGTCTTGCCATCCTGTAGCCACTTTGGATGAAGTTAATAAATTACACTCTAGGTAGGAACATTTCCCCCTGCTCTGGGAATTTGCTCTGTGTGGTGTTTTCCTTAATAGTAGTTTAACTCAAAAATGTTTTAAAAGTTAATCCTGTAATTAGTAGACACATTTTGCTGCAATTTTTAGTTCCTTCCATTCATTTGTATCTTATTCTCCATACCGATGTGCATGAGTATATTGATAAAAGGCTTTTGTGTGCTTTTTCCCCTCTAATGCGCACATGTACTTCAATGGCTTGGAAAACCACCACACAAAAATAATCTCGATGCAATTGTATACTACATTAAAATGACCCTTATATAATGTTTTACGATGTACATGTGCACATTAGTAATACAAAGAAGAAAATATCCAGTTGAACTGAAGGACATGAAAGCTATGCCAAATTATTAATGTTCTGAGCAACATTAGGTCATTTTTTTAAAAAATGGAACGATAGAGGATTTTTATTGTCCCTATTCTACTTTTGAAACAAGGCCAGATAATTCACATAAAATCTAGGGAGAAAAGTGTAAGAGTTGTAATTTCAGCTTGCCTGTAGTCTCTAGTTCTACACTGGCTTATTCAGTAACGTGATCAGCAGTCAGATAGCTCCTCAGTGGTGTCATTTGCTCCATTTTCTTCAGAATTGATTCAGAAAATTGTGCAATAAAAGGGCATTGGCAGAAAAGAAAATCAGTTCACTCCTGTTTATGGGTCCAGTGTTGTTAACATTAGAATCTAGCACTGTTAAACGGAATTAATTCCTCTTTACCAATTTCTTCCTGAAATTCAATAATCCGTTTCTTTTCATCTTTTTAGGAATCTGGAGTCAGTTCCTAATCATTTCACTTTTAATCAAAGGGAAATTTGAAGGGAGGAGGGGTAGGAAGGGACGATCTACAGAATTACAGAATTTCACTCTGTAGATGCGCAGAGGAAGCTAATGTCTTCCCAAACCTTCCTATCCTCCGGCTAGAGCACCACCCTGCGGAGTGTAACAGAAAATAAAAAGGGTGCACTGATTCCTCTACAAAGAGAAATGAAGGAGAAATCCGTCTCCTAAAAGAGGGGGAAAAAAGAGAACAAGAGGAATTTATGGTCATATCTAAAAAAAGTGAATTTCAGAAAAA
>NW_015219191.1:0-1225 GCF_001447785.1 Gekko japonicus | reverse complement strand
ATGGTGGCACTCTGCATACAGAGTGCACAGGGCACCTGAGACTGATGATGGACAAGAACGTGAATGTCTGGGTGCACCCCGCTCACTGCCATCCACCCATGGCACCAAGGATGTCCCCATGCCAGCCTGTGGGCTACTCATGCTGGAGGCTCCGCAGGACAGGTGGGGGTGCCAGGGGAGCTCATACACCACAGTGATAGTTGGGGCGCCTCTCCTCCCTTCTGCCTGGACAGGGATTGACAGATTGGCTAGTGGCCTGCCCATGACAGCTGAACTCCACAATGGGGCTTTGGAGAGCCTCTAGCCCTGTATGGTCTTCCCCACTGCTGTTTGCCATTTGTGTACATCATTTACACCCCAAATTATTGCCAGGCTGGCTGAGATGCACGTGGCCCTCATGAGGCTCTGCCCTCAGAAATTGACCAGATCCACTTTGAAGGATGGGGTGGGCAGGATGGGCTGTGCTAGATGGGCACTCCATGCAAGGGGACCTGGCAAGTGGCTGGAGTTCTCCCCTCCTCGGTGGCACAAGCAGCCGCATCCCCTGGTGACAAGTGTCCAGGTTCAGGGCTTACCCAGGACTATGGTTGCATTCTCATGGCCCATATGCAGCAGCCCTCAAAGCCTCTGACCTCAGAAGGGAGTGCTGACACTGTGGGGACATTTCCACGCTGCACTGTGCCCAAGTTCCCCCAGGGCTGCGGCCATGGAAAGCCCCCACCCTTGTCACCCAATCTGTTTTTCACATTCTTCTGGTCCCCTGAACAGGGGAGGGAAGACAGTGACTGCAGAGCTAGGAATTTCCACTGGGTGAGATGATAATGCCATGCTCCATTTCCACCACAGACCGGAGACTGAAATGTAATTTCTGCAGTCATAACTGGGGCTGGGATGGGGGGGGATTCATGGAAGGGACTGCACATCCACATGAATGACTGATCCCGCCACAGTGGAGGCTCCCGGTGTCCACCTAATGAGGGGCGGATGTTTCTAGCTCTGTGGGCAGTGGGCTGCGGGGTGGTTTTGGGTGGCTGGGGCCTGGCTTGGCACAAATAGTAACATTTACCTTCATGGTAGCCATTGGGCAGGAAAAACATCAGGTAGGCAGACACACATATCAACTGTGGTGCCTGTCAGTTTTGCCATCAGCAGCCGACGTTGCTTAGTAGCAGCTGATGTGAGCCATCCAAGACCCCCATTTGCATCGGCAAATATCCTCAGGCAC
>NW_015219190.1:0-1225 GCF_001447785.1 Gekko japonicus | reverse complement strand
ACAGGTAACTGGGATAGATGGGTCACTGATCTGGCCCAATAGGGACTGTTCGTATGTTTCTTTTATTGCATTTGTTGCACAGGGTCCCTTTGTATTTTTCTCCCCAGAGTGTGTACAGACTGGGGGGATATTTATGGAACACACATAATGATGTTAAAGGTTGACAAGTCCCAGTTCATAAAGCCCTCCTAATTAACAAGCCAGGATTGATTGCTTCCACTGACAAGGAAGGACGTAAAGTTTACACAGTTCAGGCAATAAACGTGGGCCATTGACAGGCAGCCCCTGATGAGAACCTACTTTTTAAAAAACTAGCTTGGGGCTTCCCTGGAGTTCATAAATACATGTTGGTTTGAACGGACAGCTCAGAAAATACAAAACAGTAAAAACAAAAATCCTTTTCACAGAGAAGAGGTGCTAAAGGCAGAGGAGAAAAACAAAGCCTCTGGAAGCCGCTTGGAAAAAATTAATGAATAATAACCCCCAATGACCGTAAGGGAAGAAACCCATTGCGGCATTACTGCAGACATGTCCAGAAAACTCGGTGGATTTATGTTCAGCTGCTGAAGCACTTTTTATAAATTGCTTTCAAATGGAATGTGTGTGGTATCTCATGGGGCCACTTGTTTGAAAAATTGATTTAGGTCTAGAAGATTCCCACAACTTGTCGTAGGAAGCAGTAAAAGCAACAGCTTGTCAATGATGAGAGCCTTTGTTTGCAAAACATTTTATGATGGGGTCGAGGATCCTTCTGGGCCCTGCAGACTGCGGCTTTGGATATGTTTTCCAGGGACAGGTCACTTGGAAATGCAAAGTGCATGATGAAATATATACCGTCCTGTCTTTACTGCAATGCCTTTTTACCCACACGCTAATTACCATCATCGGAATACATTTACCACACAGGGAGACGAAACACATTGAATGCATTAATGTCACTGCCCGGAGAGGTAGGGGAAGGCGTGATGAAATACCGATACCGAGAGCAAGGGTAGAGGTAGTTGGGAAATGTGTCCCAGAATGGAATCTGCAGCTGGAAGGGTAAGCATTGTGTACAATAGCCACACAGACAAAGGCTCTGTGGTATTCTTATCCACTGTAACACTTGCAACCATGTTGTGAATTCTGATAAGGCATTGGCCCTACAGACACATGTGGTGGTGACAATCATATTTATAAACCCTGGGGACAACCCCTTTGGCTGGATCAAGATTAACTTTGAATT
>NW_015219189.1:0-1225 GCF_001447785.1 Gekko japonicus | reverse complement strand
CTGCTCTTAACCACTACACCACACTGTCTACAGTGCCCCACAGAACTATTTAGTAGGGTTTTATTTTCCAGCACGAGAACCTGTCTTCCTGTTCCCCCAGAGTTTGTAGATGTTTTTTAAAAATGAACATCTGTGCATGTGGCAGTTGTCTGCTGCAGTGTGTTGTAATCTGGTTGGTCTGCACATTTTTTTAAAAAAAGTTTGGTTGTATAAGCGCCAGTGATTAAGAAAACTGAATGGTTAAACTGTTGTGAACGTCCTCTCTAGGAAAGACCTTGCTTGGAGAAGACTTTGGCAGTGAAGTTTGGGAGAAGTGCCCTAGTTCAGCTGGGATTTTCCCTGTTTCTTTTGGAGTAACCACATCAGCCCTTGTCAGTACAATGTTCTTTCTGTGCGTGTATTTTTCATGTAGTGTTAAAATTGGGGGATTTAGATTTCTGGGGATTCACACTGATTCATGAGTCTGCAGTACTTTGAAAAACAAGGTCGGTAGAAGGCAGCTTCCTCTACGTTAGGGCAGAGTAGCAACTGAGCTTGCTTCAATTTCAGTGGGGCTTCGTTGTGTGATTCATGCAGTGTTCTGTGCTGTGCAGGATATTAGCAATGCGAGTGTCTTTATGTGCATAAGATAGGCGTGCATTCTGATTGGACATACATGGCAGGTGCATAGCAGACATTGAAGTGCATACAAACGGCAGAGGGACTTGGTCAGCAGAATGAACGAACCTGCTCTCACCCAGTGAGTGTGGTTTCTTAACTGGCAGAAGACTTGGAACAGGTAAAGGCTTTCCTAATGCATCCTGCCTGAAGTCTTTAAACTGAGATGTTGGGAGTTGAATCCAGGACCATTTGCATGTAAAAGAAGCTCCCAGATTATGCATTTACAAAGCTACCAAAAACCACTGATCCATCTGGCTCTGTAGGGTCAACTTGATCCTGCATGGGTGTCCAAAGTCTCCCAGTACTGTGAGCTGAGGTCCTTTTAACTGACCTGCTGGGTTTTGGGTTTGGGCTCTCTCACTGGCCAAGTGGATGCTGGCACAGGTCCATGGTCCCTTTGTGTTGAATCATGGAGTGTTCGTGCGAGCAGGAGGCATTAAAATTCAACCCTGTAAAATGTGCGTACCTGCCTGTTGTTCAGCTCTTTTTGGAGGAAAAATTGGATATTTAAAGACTGTCAAAGGTCTAGGGGTATATGTGTGTGAAGTGCCATCAAGTCACAAGT
>NW_015219188.1:0-1250 GCF_001447785.1 Gekko japonicus | reverse complement strand
CCCCCGCGGCAGCGATCCTGCGATGACGCGTGGATCCCCCACCCCGATTTGGCAAGCCTAGGCTTCACCCCAAGGGTTAATAAACTGAAGCTCAATCTATGATTATTCTAAGGTGCCCTTAGTTGACGCCTGGGTGTGTAATCACCCAGGGAGTGTGGAGTCAGCTGCTTTAGGACAAGACTGCACTCCCCCTGAAATAGCAAGCTCATAATTTGGAGGTGTTATATCAATGCCTGGAAGAGTTGCATGCTCAATTGTGTAACTTTTTAGTAACTTTGACTGATGAACCAACATGTGACCAGAGTTCCCTCTATGCTGAGTTAGTGTGAGCTAGCTCACAGCTTTTTAGCCTCTGGCTCACACATTTTTGTCTTAGCTCAGGAAGGATGGCTCTAGAGCAAACTAATTTATGCACCAGCCAAATCTCTCTCACAACTTTAATGCCAGTAGCTGACAAAGTGGCATTCTTGCTCACAAGACTCCACAGCTTAGAGAGAGCATTGCATGTGAGCAATTGTATTCATTTATTTTGTTTTATTTCTACCCCACCTTTCTCTCCAATAGGAACCCTAAGCAGCTTACACCACACTAGTCCCAGTTCAAAGCAAATAGCCCCCCCATGTGGCCATTTCAGCTCAAGAAATTGATGTGGGAGGGAAGGCTGAAACCCTTCCTCCCCCTATTCCAGGCTTACAAGAATAACCCCACCCTACAGTAAAGAAAGACAGTTCCCTAATGTTATATATACCAAAAGTCAAGTTGGGGGAGCCCTAGCTAAACATAATGTATAATTGAGCCCTTATTCTTGGGTTTTTGTGGGCTTTTAAAAACGTGATTTTGTTATTTTGGTTGTTTAAATATTTATTGATGAAAGCTAGCTTGAGAATTTATATGCCAAGTGGTGGGGACAGAACTCTCCCAATAGGGAGCAGTGATACAGAATGGGGTTTGCTCTTTTCCAGTAACATGTGGTGTGAAATCTTTGTAAGCCCAGGCAGCCCCATCTCCCAAACGAAGATGCTCCCGGTACAGTTCTGGTCTCCCAGCCCAAAATTTCGTGCAAAGCACTACTGCTTACCCAGCATGGTTAACAAAAGACAAGTTGCCCAAGAGGCGTCAAGGGCAAGTTCCCAGTTTACAGTGAGAGGGCTGTCTCCCAAGTAAGAAATGGCACCTCGCGTTCCCAACATCGGAAGGGACAGACGAGACCAGTAAAAGAAACAGACTGGGAGGCAGATAGGACGCAAAGC
>NW_015219187.1:0-1226 GCF_001447785.1 Gekko japonicus | reverse complement strand
AGGACACCTGCTCATATAGGTACAGATTTCACATCTGAGATTCCAACACCAAAACCTACTGATTATAGACTGCCAATGAAGACCACTGACTTACAGAGGAGGAACATTGAGGCCAAGACAGAAGTGATGGTTATATGGCTAATTTTTACTCAACAATTTATGTCAGTGTTTCTATTTGACTCTGGAAAGAAACGGCTGTAGCCTGGTCAAGAACAGAGAGAAAACTGGACTTGCTTCCCTTAGCAAATGGGGTTCCGCCCTTGCAGGGGAAAACGGGAAACTGGAAAACAGGAAGGGAGGAGAAGATTGCCCCAAGAGCTACGTTCAAGACAAGAAGCACTAGGCAATGAGGACTCCCTATGACTACTGAGTCAGGAGGTTTGGACCCAGCCTAGTACCAAGCGGAAGAATGCTTATCTACCTTTTGCCCAGCCCTGCTCTAAGTGACGCGGTGAACAGCTAGCCAGCTTCTCTCAAACATAAACCAAAGAATTCAACAGTAACCAGGTGAAGTCTCTAGCACTTCTCTCTTTACTAAGCTGAAGACTGGAGGAATGTCAGGTGGTATATCCCTGGAATAAGGGGCTCTTTAAGGCCTCAGAAACCTTACCATTTCACTATGAAATAGGTATGAAAGGAAAAATGCTTCTTTCTTCATTTCCAGGAAAGTGTTAGGTTTCAAACAGCAGTTACCCATGAACTTGCACGAAGAGTGTCAGAACTGTTTCTTCAGACCTTCCCTCCTAGCTTTTCTTAAGGAGGACTGACTCCCCTACCAACCCCAAAACATCTGAGTAAGAGGTTTGGTCAATGTTAACAGGTGCTTCTTTCTAAATCTTCCTTGTTCTCTGGGAATACCCAGCAAGCACTGAAGAGAACAGTGTCGCCCATGTAAAGCCTGTCAGCTTTAAAAATACCTTTTAAAAAGAGGCAGCCAAGCACAGCACAGCTGAAGTACATACAGGATTAACCTCTAGAGTGAATACTGCAGTCATACAAATAAGAGCTACTTTTGGTGCTTTCACTGGCACAGATATTTGGGGAACCTTTCACAGTAGGATACAGAAAATTATTAGGAGCGCTGTTCACACTTGTACTAGTCAAGGTAGCTGCTAAAATATTTAAATCATTTAAAATTTACCCTGGGTGTCTGGAAAAAGGTTTACTGATCAAAAAGAGATACTAAAATTCCCATTTCATGTGTTCTGCACAAACAAATCACAGAA
>NW_015219186.1:0-1226 GCF_001447785.1 Gekko japonicus | reverse complement strand
ACCAATAAGCAATGACGCTGGAATGGAAGTGATACCTCCCGAAATGCTGGCCAGACCCCCACCAATTTTTTGTGGAAGGAGCAAAGGTGACTGCAGGATCTCTGAGAACACAGCAGCCCACGCTTCGTCACAGAAGAAACTTTCCATTAGGGAGAATAAAGTTTGATTCCGCCAGTCGGTTGAAGATCCTAAGAATCACAGTCCGTTGGCGGAAAACGGCAACGACGTTCATCTGCCGACGGGGAGGGGAAAAGAAACGTGCTAGCCTTCCCCGCTCAATATTCCTGCAGTTCTTCGGAAGGATCATCCGTCCTCTCTGCTTTTAACATACGTTTCTCAAATCGTCCCACCGCTATTAAAAATCAGTGTCGAAACCAGTCATGGGGCTTCTTTGCAGGCTGGGAAGGAAGGGCGTCGGTGACGGCACCGGCGCTAGCCAATCGACATCATCTGCAGGCAGCTTTTCACGGCAGACTTGCAGAGCTCCCCCCCCCCCGGCATCCCGAGCTTAACTACTGACGACTGCACTGCCTGGGTGAATCAAGTCATGAACAACTTTCCCAACCACCACCGCCCCCCCCCCGTTTGTCTGTTTTCCCATCCGCCCTCCCGTTTCTCTCCTATATGGGAGAGGGGGAAACCACAGCAGGTACTACTTACCCCACGTGCATGAACATGTAGGTGAGAAACCGCCAGGCACGGGCTCGGTGTCCCGGGTGATACACCAGGGGGCTCTTCATGTACTCCGGGTGGTACGTTTGCAATACCCATTTGTTCAGGCGGGCCCCGTAGCAGAGGAAAACGATGATCTAATGCACAGAGAACGGGGAAGGAAAAAGGGACTGAAGAGAGTCCAGAGTATTGGAATGGGTGGTTGTTATTTATTCTATTAGGCTGGATTTGCTCAGCCGCCCTTCCCTGCGGGCAGCTTACAACAGAGCAGCATACAATCCGTAATTTAATTTAAAGCCAGCATTAAAATCACCAGTAAATGGAACCAGATGCGTTCCAAGATGGCGGGGAAAATCGGCTTCCCACCTCCTAAGGCCGAGATACCACAGGAGACCCAAAAAAGCTGGAAAACAACGTACTGGTCCAGGAAACCAGCCTCCTAAGAACCCCCGAGTTTATTTTTTAAAAAACAGTTTTTTAGTCCTTAAACTCGTGGAAAGTGTCGTCGTCACGGCTGACTTGTGGCCCAGTAGGGTTGTCAAGGCAAGAGACGT
>NW_015219185.1:0-1226 GCF_001447785.1 Gekko japonicus | reverse complement strand
CTGCAGGCCTCCAAGAGCACTCGGGGCACCAGTGGGACGGTCGCCACGAAGGGTGCTCTCACCTTCCTGCTGTTTCTCCCTTCTCGAAAGTGTACTCGGATTTCAAAGACCTGATCGGGCAGATCCTCATGGAAGTCCTGATGATGTCGACCCAGTCGAGGGAAGAGAACCCCTTCGCCAGTCTGACGGCGACGTCCCAGCCCATCGCCGCCGCCGCCCGCTCTCCTGATAGAAACCTGGTCCTGAACGCCGGCTCCAATCCGGGGACGAGCCCCACGCTCTGCAACGTGGGGTCGTTTGGTTCCAGCTCCTTATCGAGGTAAGGGGGGCCTTTTGTAACCAGCCGGATTCTACACTAGGCTTTGTGAGTCGACGCCAGGAGCCTCTGTGCGTTTTGAAACCTTTTTTGTTTCCAAGTTCTCTTGTGCCAGGCGATGGACAGCCGCGTGGTTCTTGTAGGAGAGCAAGGCTTATGTCCGTGAAATGTGTAGCTGTTGTGAATCCAGCCAGCTCCTCTTTAGTCCCAGAGCTTTTATGACTTCTCTCTGCTGTAATAAGGGGGAGAATCGTGCGCTTTTTCTTAAATGCAAACAGAGATTCTCACGATGCCAGTTGGATGTGTTCCATAGGCAAGTGGTAATGCTTCCCCAACTTTATAACGTTCAGTTAGTTTCAAAACTGTTGGCGTGGATGACTCTCTAAGCCCGTGTGTTGAGACAACTACAGTCTGGCAGGGGAACGTTGAATCTTTCTCTCCTACTTTACGAAGTTCTAAAAGGCCTGTCTGTCTGTCTGTCTTTCTCCTCCTCCCTTCCCTTTTTCTTTGATCCTAGTCTCTACGGAACTAGCCCAGCTCCCGCACTCACCTCTTTGGCCGGCTCCTTCCTTGCCTCTTCTGCCAGCCTGGCTGCCCCTACGACCGCGCCTTCCCTTTCAGCCAGCCCTCATGTCCCACAGGCAGGCCCACTCGGAGCCCCGCCTTCCTCCCCAAGGTACCGCCCATACACTGTGGCCCACCCATGGGCCTTCCCGGCTCCTCTCGCCTCACCCTCGGTGGCCGCCTCCGTTTTCTCTCGCTCTCCAACTCCTCCAGTCACAAGCACCAGTCCTCCAGCTGCTCGGGCTGCTTCTTCGTCCAGGATTAGGCCTATAACAATGGCCTTGCCTCTGTTTACTGCTTCACCTGGGCCACTCGGCAGGCGGCCGTCCCTCCTGAGCAGGACACC
>NW_015219184.1:0-1226 GCF_001447785.1 Gekko japonicus | reverse complement strand
AGGCATCTCTCTGACATTCTACGCACTGCGAGTCCATCGGCTGCTTGAGCCAGACCCACGGCACCCACCCTCGTGCAGGGAGCCAGGGAGTGAACCAAGCCCTTAAGAGAAGGGCCCACCAAATACCACCAGCACTCCTCCAAACGAGCCAGTCAGGAAAGCAACCCTGATTCTACACACAGTGAGCCTCGAGTGTCCTCATCTGTAACCTTTGGGAGCATCTTGATCACCCAACAAAAGCAGAGAGCTGTGATATTCAGACAATGACTTTCGGTACTACCACAGAGTTTGTTCATAGCTCAAGAAAAAAAATTAATGCGCCAGCCAGAAAAGGCCAAACTAAGCCAATACATGGTCTGCTCCCATCCTAAAGACATATCCCCGCAAAACCAAATCTTGCCAGTTAACGAATGAACTGCAACTTTTGGCAGCATTCGGTGATGAGAAAAAATTAAAAGCCTGGCTAGCAACATCTGCTCCAGGTGCGTTCCTTTTCAAACACTATCAGGACTTCAACAAGACACCGCTGGAGTGTGCATTCAACAGGTCAGAGCAGCCTAACTCGAATGTATGAAGCCTTTCTAAAAGGTTTCCACTTGAGACACCCACAAAGGAGACTCAGCCGCTTTATTGATGGAGAAAAGGAAGCTAAAGCTCTCCTCAGTTTCTGATTGGCTTCCCAAGAAAGGCTGGCAAATGGCAGCCCTTTGAATCCCTCACAAGAACAGCCAGCAGACCTGGGCAATTCAACTCCACACCTACACTGGCGCTCTGTGATATGCACTCAAATCTGGAAGTAGAACTGAGACCCAATTTGTACCATCAACGTCCTCATCGAATGAGAGCAGTCTAGCTTGTGATTTTTGAAGGGTTTATATAACGAGAGGTCACTTCTGATGTTACGTCCTCCTATGCTGTCAAAAAAAAGGGGTGGATGTTTCAAAACCAGCGTGCGCCAGGAATCGGGCCACATGTGCTGAAGCAGCTGTGGTAGTGCTCGGGTCAGAGATGCAAGGAACAAGTTTGAGATCTCGCTGGAACATGAATCCCAAATGCCTGCGCTGTGCTACAGCTCTTCCAAAAGGGAACGGCAGAGCAGGAGCTTGGGGGAAGGACAAAAAGGGGGAGGGCAGGTGGCCTATCCAAGCCCATCCTTCATCACTGGCATCCAGGATGTCCCGATACCGGGGCCTGGATTATTCCTGAGAAAAATCCCATATCTTCTC
>NW_015219183.1:0-1226 GCF_001447785.1 Gekko japonicus | reverse complement strand
TGACTTTAATGTGCAAGCCTCATACATTGATAATGTTGCAACTCTTCACCTGTTGCAAACAGAGATGAGTCACACTGGGCAGTACTCTTGCACTGCTACCAATCCTGTTGGAACGGCCACATCTAGTGCCAGACTCACAGTCTCAGGTTTGTGTAATACTGACACTTTTGCTTCTGTCTTTATCTGCTGCCTACTTCTTTCTTAACCCCGGCAATTTATGGCTTTAGAGCTGCATGCGGTTCTTTAAAAAATAAAAACAAAGTCTTTAAGTGAAGGTATATTGGAGGGGTAAAAGAGGTACTAGGATAACCAGTGTTCGAAAGGGGGCAATGGCATGTAAAGATTTTTGTGGGACAAAAGGACTCCCTAGAGATGCCCGAAAGAAAGGAAATGATATACGGTTGCCAGAATTCCAAGTGAGAACCCACTCATTGATTTATATCAGTGCACTAAAACAATTTTGCAGGGTACTTCTGTCTATATTTGTTACCTAATACATGATCTCATGTATGCTACTTCCTAATAAAGGCGTCCCACAACAACCCATATTTGAGCTAAAGAAGCTTTATGGATTATTAATCGGCATGCCTATTTTCAGAAATATTAAGTTGTATATTTTCAGTTATAAAAATGGACTTTTCTTATATTGGCTCTTTGTTGATCTCTTGTTCTGAATTTTGGCTCTTTAATTATGAAACATTGCTGCTGATCCTTGTCCTAAAGAAATATTTACAGTATGTATTAAAAAGGGAAGAAAAATCAATCAGCATTCTACTCTTCCTTTAAATCCTCAGAACCTAAACAAGCTCCCTTGTTTGATATCACACCGGAATCCAAAGATGTTCCAGTTGGAGAAAGTGTTGACTTTGAGTGTCATGTGACTGGAGCCCAACCAATACATGTTTCCTGGGCAAAAGATGGCCGAGAGATCCGTACAGGAGGGAACTATGCAATTACATTTGCAGCAAACACAGCCTGTTTAAGGATTATGAGAGTAGGCAAAGGAGACTCTGGTCAATATACCTGCCAAGCTAGCAATGATGTTGGAAAAGACTTTTGCTCTGCTCAGCTTAACGTGAAAGGTATTGAAATTTAGCTGGCCTTATTTCCATTTCTTACTCACATTGAAGAGGACATCACATTTCTCAAAGTTTCTGTTTCAAACCCATCTTTGTTTCCAAATGGTTGACGTTAACCAGACCGCTTCCAAAGGAAGCATATCTTGT
>NW_015219182.1:0-1226 GCF_001447785.1 Gekko japonicus | reverse complement strand
TCAGTATAAGGCAGTTTCATGTGTATGTGAACATGCCAGATGACAAATTGTATATACAACTCATTTCATATTTTGAATTTATAAGGAAGTAGAAGCAAGGAGATAGTTCAATCCTTCTTAAAATTTCTTCCCTAAACACATATCCAAATCAACAGGGTTTTTTCCCCTCCATGGCTTCAAAATTTCTGTGCATTTTACATCATTATTCCCATCTTTAAAATTCTTTGAATGCAAAACGTCCTATTTTGTGTGGCTGTATCATCATTGTCCCTGTAACTGAGCTCTAGACCAACAGCACAATCTCTTTTGTGGGGGGGAGGGAGAGACTATGATAGGAAGTAATTAAACAGTTATCACAAACAATGACTTCCTAAGGCATTTTGAAAACAATGTGACCTTAAATCACATTGCTGAGAGATATACAGGTAAAAAAGGGACCCCAGATTGTTGGAGTGGTTGTTTGTGCCATTCAGTTCCTCCAGGTGTAATGCTCCATCTGCTTGCTATGAGAAAATAATGGTTTGTTAAGGAATGATAAAAAGGTTGCTCCTGTGGGGGAAATTTTACTGCAGGTGATTATTGTACCAAAAAGGGATTTTTGTCGGTGTAGCAGCTGTTGCAAGTTAGGGACAGCCCACTGGTCAGCGTTTTTGTCAGATGTTCGGGGAAAGGAAAACTAAGACCCAAGAGGCTCCTTAGTTCCTGTTGTCAGTTGTCCCCTTCAAACAAATGTTAAGTTGCTGCCCAAGGATACTGTTTGTGTTCTACAGCAACAGTTCTCATCTGATTTCTCATCCAAAGCAAAGAGAGCAACCTGAGTGCTTCTTAGTGAAATTAATAGTCTCTAAACTGGGAATATTTTTTTAAAAAAGAAATACTTAAGAACAAGGTTAAAATACTTAAAAGCACATGCCACACAAACACATTTTTGTGGAAATTTCTGCATGCACAAGGTGGTGTGTGGAGACAATTAGACTCATGAACCCCTCTTCTGTTCCTGTCCCCTCAGGCTCATGCATAGGGAATGTGGTGTGCTGGCCATTATTCATTGTGGGCATTGGATGCATGGAATAAAAAAAATTGCAGTCACTCCAAACTACAAAAAAAATGAATTTATTTTAGTGAATGGCAGCAGAAATGTTAAAAAGATGCCTTTCTATTGCCATCAGTGCTTCAGTTTAATTAAAAAATAGTTGATCAGGGGGGATGATGATGATGATGATGAT